>NC_133536.1:167520324-167820324 GCF_048544455.1 Silene latifolia
GACGCAATAAAAGCATAATGTAAAACATCCCCTGCCGCATAGACACCAAGACCACCAAGATGAAAGGGGAAAGTAGCAAAGCACCATTGCCAATCCCCAAAACCCGGACCAGATGCGGTGACGATGCGTTCCAAGCTGGAACGAAGAGCAGCATCAAAAGGGAGATGGACGGACCCAAAAACACTAGGGGAGCAAGTACAAAGGGAGAAATAGAGCTTAGAAATACCAGTAGAAGCTCGAAGTAGAAGCAACTCACATTGCGGGTCCTCAATCCTCGCAACCAAGTCCATTAGCTCAATGGTCTTAGTTACTCTCCTCGCCACAATCTCACTGCCAAAACCAGGGCAAGTACTGACAGGTCCACCCAAAATTGTAACACCCTGCACGGGCCGAGCAATAGAAGGAGGGAAAACCCCAGGGACCCGACTCTGAGGATCCTCAACAAGCCAAAAGACCTCCGTCTTGGAGACATTAAGGTGCAGACCAAAACGGGGGCCATCCGCCATAATCAAATCCAAGGCCTTCCCCCCCTCCAAAGTATCCCCCCGCAATGGTGCCATCATCCAAGTACCATGCCTGCATAGTGAGGTCAAAAGTGTCCCGGATTTTGCATACCAAGGGATGCAAAACCAAAGCGAAAAGCAACGGCCCCAAAGGATCACCCTGCTGGACACCCTGACAAGATCACAAGCAATGCCCCCCATAAAAAAGACGGGCAGGGCTAGAATAACAAAACTCCACCCAACGGGAAAGAACCGGGGAACGTCGGCGGACTTCCTGAAGCATGGTCGTACGATCAACAAGGTTGAAAGCATTCTGGAAATCAACCACCAACATGGAAAGTCCCACCTCAGCACCCCGAGCCTCTATGAGCCGATTCAAGGCATGTAAGATAGCCTCTCCTCCACCGGACACATCCACCCCAAACTGTAAACCAGCAAAGTAAGACGACAAAGAAGAACCCACCATAAAAGCACCAATCTTAGAGACAAGCCGTCTCCAGACAGTGCCAACACCAATAGGACGGACCCCACCGCCTGGTTTAACAAGCGGCGTGAGAGGAGCGCTAGCAATGTACTCACCCAAAGCAAGAGGGCACCGACCCTCAAGAAAAAGATTAACCACCCTAGTAATAGAAGCGATCAACTCATCAGAGACAGCCACAGCAGCGCCACTCAAACAATCCATAAGGTGCTGGGCACGAAAACCATCCCTTCCACAAGAAGTACCACGAGAGAAACTCTGAATCATATCCAGAACCACTGACTCAGAGGCAAGCAGAGGATGAAGATTCCCAGATAAAGGAGGCAATGATGGAGGTGGGGCGACAGGATGCTTCATCAGAAAGCTCTATTATTTCTATTATTTTTATTATTATTATTATTATTATTATTATTATTATTATTATTATTATTATTATTATTATTATTATTATTATTATTATTATTATTATTATTATTATTATTATTATTATTATTATTATTATTATTATTATTATTATTATTATTATTATTATTATTATTATTATTATTATTATTATTATTATTATTATTATTATTATTATTATTATTATTATTATTATTATTATTATTATTATTATTATTATTATTATTATTATTATTATTATTATTATTATTATCGTTATTATCGTCATTATTATTATTATCGTTATTATCGTTATTATCGTTATTATCATTATTATTATTATTATTATTATTATTATTATTATTATTATTATTATTATTATTATTATTATTATTATTATTATTATTATTATTATTATCGTTATTATCTTTATAGTTATTATCGTTATTATCGTTATTATCGTTATTATCGTTATTATCATTATTATTGTTGTTGTTGTTGTTGTTGTTGTTGTTGTTGTTGTTGTTGTTGTTGTTGTTGTTGTTGTTGTTGTTGTTGTTGTTGTTGTTGTTGTTGTTGTTGTTGTTGTTGTTGTTGTTGTTGTTGTTGTTGTTGTTGTTGTTGTTGTTGTTGTTGTTGTTGTTGTTGTTGTTTTTGTTGTTGTTGTTGTTGTTATTATTATTATTATTATTTTTTTTTTTTTTGCAGAAAGATTAGGATCTATTCTCATAAAGATAATCAAGAAGTACGGATCCAAAGTCCATCTATCTACAAGGGAGCCAGCGTTGCCACCTAAAAAAAAGAAACAACAAGCGCATAACAAAAACCAAATAAAAACTCGTCAAAAGCTAGCATGAGTTTGTAGTCTAATAATAAGTAAATATTGAATTCTGCAAATTAGAGCAGCTGCAGCAGAGTAAAGCCCCTTGAAGACCCTTCTATTGCTCTCTTTCCAGATGAGGTAGATGGCACACACAAGAAGACTTCTCCGCTGCCTCTTTACCAAAGCCGATCCCCTGTTATGCAGCTTGTACCAACGGAGGATCCGCTGCATAGGTATAAACATCCTTTGGGTTAGCCTTGCTCCAAACAAAGGAATGCCTAAATACCTCACATGAAGCTCACCCTCAACATAACCAGTAGAATCAAGGATAAACTGTTTTAATTGTGAGTTTACACCTCCAAAATACAAATTAGACTTCATGGCATTAACTCTGAGGCCAGAATAGCCAGCAAACAAAGTTAAACACTAATTTACAGCTTGAATTGAGGGTAGGTTACCTCTAGTGAAAATCAATAAATCATCAGCAAATATCAAATGGGTAAGCTGAACATTTACACATTTTGGGTGGTAAGAAAAACCAGGGTAAGTAGGAAGTTGCCTCAACAGCCTAGACAAGACCTCCATACACAGTGTGAAGAGGTAGGAAGACAGTGGGTCACCCTGCCTCAAACCCCTTTTGCTAGGGAAATAACCCTCAGTAGAGCCATTGACATTTATAGAGAAGTATGAGGTGTTAATGCAAGAAAGAATCTGATCGGTCCGTTTCGTATTCACAAGTAAATAGATGTGGTCGTTGGTTACGGTCGAATCAAAACACAATTTATAACTTAACAAGCAACTCTACAATTAGTAAAGAGGCAAGTAAAGGTCGGATCCCAAGGGACGGGAGTTGAAATGAGATTTCTATTGTAACTAGTGGTGTCTAAGGGGTGTCACAAATTGGGTTGATGTAGAAGGTTACTAAACTAGAATAACAATGAAAATAAACAAGCAAGATGAATAAAAAGGGGTGTAAACAATTGATTAAAGGCACTAGGGTGTCATGGGATCATAGGGGAATCATGGGATATGATCATACAAACATGTTCTCAAATTATAAGCAAGCAATTATTGTTGTGATGGATTGAGTTGGGTTATATCTTACAATCCTAGGAAAGTTTGGGTCCCGGAGCCGAATCGATTAGATTGTACAACACCTACAAGTCGACTTAATCTTCCCTACTCAACAACATGCATGGTCTAATGAGACTCGAGTTGGGTTATGTCTTACAAGTCTCATTGAAAAGATAGGAGATGATAGTAAATGCAAGGATTCATAGGCTTAGCATTTCATCAAATATAACATGTGCATGAGTTGAGATCAAAACAAGCAAGCAAATAAAACATGAAAGCATATTAATTTAAGCATGAATCATTCCCCATGTTGGTTTCCCCTAATCACCCATTAACCCTAACTAAGAGACTACTCACTCATTATCATGTTGATCATGCTAGCAAGGTTGTCAATCATACCAACACTATGAAACATGATGAATAAATGAAAGTAATTAACAATAATTAAAAAGGGATTAAGAGATTATACCTACTAATGATTCCAATAATAAAGCAAGAATAATAGAAGTACTTGAATGCTAGATTGAGAGGTTGTCAATCTCCCAATAATAACCCAAATAATCTTCAATTACCCAAAGTAAAGGATGAACAAAAGAGAGATTAAAGAACTAAAACTTGGATTAAAACTTGATTAATACTTGATTACAATATTAAAGAGAGATTTGATTGATATTAACTACACTAATTATTGATAAGAAGAACATGCTCTTCTAATTAGACTAATGGGGTATTTATAGTGAAAATTAGGGAGGATGCATTAGGGTTAACTAAGGGCTAAACTAGTAATTACACTTTTTAAGTTGAGCAAGGATAAGCCGGTAATTTTGGAGAGAAGGGCTTCTCTTTTCGTAGATTGAAGAAGACAACCCGTGCTGTGAAGGAATCCGGGCGGATTAAGGTCGGGACGGCCGGATTTGGTCGATGGAATCCGAGCGGATTCTGGGGAATCCGGGCGGATTGTTGAGGGGGAATCCGAGCGGATTCCAGCTGGGACGCTCGGATTGTGCAAGGGCAGGACGGGCGGATTGTTGACAATCCGCTCGGATTGTCAGTCAGCGTGGTAGCTTCTTCTTTTCTTCCCTTTTCTTCATAAATTCCTTGGGGATTTCCTTGGGGACTCACGGATCCTTTCTCAACATTGCTCTTCTACTATGATATGTACAAAGGCCTTCTAATCTTGTCTCTCCTTGATGCTTGGTCATTGAATTTGATCAATTTAGTCTTGATTTGCCATGAAAATGCAAGATTCTTACTCCTTTCCTACCAAGGGATCAAAATCTCAAAGAATATGCAAAACAAAGAACTAAAGATAAGAAATGACCCAAATAAGCACTAAAAAGCATGGAAACAAGGGTAATTCGGGGGCTAAATATGCGCCAATTATGGTCACATCAAATATCCCCAAACCGAACCTTTGCTCGTCCCGAGTAAAGAGGTGACTAAGACTAGGACCAATACTAACCTATCCTAATAATATAGCCGATATGAGACAATTAGCGGGTCTCACTCCGCCCCTTCAACTCACAACAAGACAACCATGAGGTAGGATGCCTTCTTGCAAGGCAAGGTGGGTCTTGCCAAAATGGCGACACATCCAAACATTAAGCACACAAAAACATATAATGGATGCATCAACAAAAAGAATAGCCACTCCCTCATCAAGTGGCGGAAATTATCTACAAGGGAAGCAATTCAAGGGTACACAATCCTTCATAGATGCAATTTGTTCAAACTACTAAGCCTAGAAGGATACCAATAAATCACCTCCAAAATGTGTCAAGCTAGGGTACCTTTGTCCTCAATCGTTAAATGCTTTTGTCAAGAGTAGACTCCCTATGGTGTTAGAAACACTGGAGGATCGCGGAATTCCCCCTCTTGCCTAGACAAGAAGAAGGGTCGTCCCCTCTCTACCATGCACAAAAATGGATATGATGGATAAAGGGATCAATAGATATTTGAGTTTCACTTTGGGAGTTTGCTTTCATTGTTGTTTTTCCCCCAATTTCTTGTGGCATTTGACATTTGAGAACACTTTCTTTGCCATTCCTTTTTGATTTTTGGCATTTCTATACTTGACAACTTTTTGCATTTCTTTTTGAATATTTTCAAAGTCACCCCAATTAGTAACGAGGGTGTCTTGTATTTGAAGCTTAGGAGTCTATTTTTGCTCCTCTTTTCTTTTGATGCATTTTTGCAAACTTTCTTTCACTTTTCATTTCATTGAACTCAAATTTGAACAATTTCTTTTTTTGTGCCCATTTCCTTTGATGACAAAAATATATGGTAGAACATGGATGATGGATGTATGAATGGTTTCAAGGGTCACCTTGGAATAAACGTTAGCCAAGGAGTTATCACACCACAAGGTACTCTTGACTTGGCCTTAATCCATGTGTCAAAGGATACTAGCATGACACATCCTAGGGTGTTTTACAAGTATTCTAACAAGCAAAGTCTTGAGAATAAAAAGCATCTACTAGGGCCTATATACACTTGTCAAGCTTCCCAAGTAGACGGTTTCGCAAAATTTTTCTAACATGAAAACTACATGCCATGATGCAACTAACATATAAACATCCTAATGCATATGATTCTACCAACTAATATGACATATAATCTAAGTGCAAGTCCTAAGTTCACATTGTTATACCGCATCAATCAAAATAAAGCCACATAGTCATTAACATAAAGAGGAAAAAGGAGATTGGAAAGATCATACCATGCGGTCTTCAATATCCTCATATCTCGGATGTGGCGTAGTTAATCAACGTGAACAAGGATAGAACAAACACAATATATACAAAACAATATATACAAGACTACACTACAAAGGAAATGAACATGTTTTTGGATTTTTCAATTTTTCAATTTTTATGATTTTTGAAATTTTTCAATTTTTATGGGTTTTTTGAATAAGAGTTAAATGTTAGAATTCCCATCCCCACACTAATATGGGCATTGTCCTCAATGGCCAAAATGATGGAAATTATGCAAAGATGATGCATGATTTCTATACTAAATGCAATTCTATACTAAGCTACACTACATGATGCTTGGTTTTTGTTATGACGGAGAGGATAATTTAGATTACCTCCCGTTGTGTATGCATTAACTTCCCCAAACCGAGTGAGACACTATTGCTAATGTCCAAGGATGGGTATAGTTCATGCACACACTATGCTATGCATGAAACTAGTTTTGTCATTTTGGATTTTACAAATGGGAACAATAAGAACACCTCAATGGTACCGAGGTGTGAGTCCTTTGATGTTGCTAGGACTAAACCAACAATGATATACAAAGAGACAAGACACAAACTTCTTTTCATGAAAAATAAAGATAAAGAGAAGAGATGAGAGAACTTCACTTGAACTTAGGTGGCCGCTCATGCTTGTTCCACCTAGTGATGAAGTAGTCTGCTAGGCATCCGCATCATCTCCCTCTATATCGCTATCCCAAATATCCTTTGAAGCATCACTTAAACTTGGATCCATGAATTCATCTTCACTCTCAAGCTTCACCGTATCACCTCCACAAGAATCCCCACTCTCTTCCCCTTTGCGACCGTTCGCCCCTTCATTAGCCTTCTCCGAGTTGGGAAAGAGCAATTCCATTTGAGCCCATGAGGGGAAAGCTCCTTCCTCACTAATCCGTCCTTTTTGAGCCATCTCATAGTATTGAGGGTAAAGAGCATAATAAGTATCCACGGAGGTCTCATATTGACGGTAGTGTAAATCTTGCAAAATTCCCGTGACAAAGTCGTCACGGGGGATGATGAAGGGATTTGGATGGTTATATGGTTGGTAGGGAAAGGGGTAAGGAGGCACTTTTATCTTCTCATTTTGAGTTTGTTGTTCTTGTTGTGGTAGTGGATTTTGTGGAGGTGGAGTTTGTCTTGTTTGACTTGGGATGAGGTAGGAGGGCATTGGGGACAAGCTTCCTCTTCTTGGGGAGACCCGTGGTAGATCGTGTATTGGGAGATAGAGTGGATCGCTCCCTTTTGTCAACCACTTTATCCTCTTATCAACCCCCTCAAGGGTTATCCAATGGTGTTGGACGACAAGTAGATCTTCATTAATTCTTGTTCCCCCCGTAAGTGGAGTGTACTCATTGTTCTCATTGAACCTTGGGTTGAAGTGCTTTGCAAGTCTAGTTATGAGTCCACCATTCACTATGTGCTTCATTCCATCATCATCCCCATTTCTAAACCTTGCCCACTTCTCTAGCAAAACTAGAGGTGCGTTGAAGTGATACCTATCTCTCCCTTGAATGTTGAGGTATGATTCCATAAATACAAGGTCCAATTGGTTGACAATGGCCGGATCTCGAGTAAAAAGAGTACCCGAAAGAAATCGATATGTAAGCCTCAAGATCGGGTTTTGGATGTGAAAAGCAAGACACTCTTTGGTAAGAATGAAATCCCGGCCCGTCATGGCCCTCCACAATGGTGCAACATTATACTTTTTGGGCTTTGATGTTCGGGTAGGCGAAACATCACGTCCGAACACATTGGCAAACTCGACAAGGGTCATCATCCTAGAAACATTTTCCAACCGAAACTCTATGCATATCACTTTGTTTACGGTTGTAATCTTCAAAAAGCTTAAGAATTCTAGCACAAGGGACCGATAGGTTGGTTCAAACATGCGAAAGAGAGTCGAAAGACCAAAAACCTCAAACAGTGCTTCTACTTGGTGAAAAATTCCAAGCTTTCTTAAGGTATCATGACAAATAAATTTAGTGGGAAGAATATTCTTACTTAAGAGTCGGTGGAAGACCAATCGCTGCACATCATTAAGGAACTCCACATTCGAGAAATCATCGAGCCTTGTGAGATCTACAATCTCTACATGTTCCCTTCTAATGGTGTTGAGATGTGAGGTAGAGGAACTTCCCACCATCCTTGGTCTTCTTGCACTTCTAAAGGAGGATCTCCTTGGTGCCATTCTTGCTTCTTTTGTTGGGTTCTTTTGATTTGAAGATTTGCTAAGGATGTTCCTTGTTGATTGAGAATTGGAAACCCTAGAAAATTGGGGATTTTTAATTTTGAGGGTAAAGAGAGTGATTTGGATATGTATGGGAGTCATAAGGAGGTGGGTTTTATAGGGTAAGTGGAAGGAATAGTGATGTGTCAAAGTATGTGTGGTGGGGTGGTAATTTAATTGGAAAAAGTCGGATTGAAAAATAACGAGAAGACGAGCGGATTTAAAGAGAGGACGCTCGGATTCTCTTTTCACGGGACGGGCGGATTCTGGGCAATACGCCCGGATTCTGCCACAGAGTAAAATCCCAAAATTTTGACGCCATAAGACGGGCGTCCCGAGCATAAGACGCTCGGATTCTTTCAAGGTGGGACGGGCGTCTTTTTGAGAAGACGGGCGGATTCCAAAGACATGAGATTTTTCTTTGAAATGCATAGGTGAAAAGACGGGCGTCTTTCTTCAGATCCGGCCGGATTCCTCAAGACGTACGAATTCTTCACAGGCCGCTCGGATCGACCTCAGTCCAGAAATCTTCAATTTCTCAGCGTAGCTGGACGTGCGGTTTCTCCCCTATACGCCCGGATTCTGACAAGACGGCCGGATTCTCTGGAATCCGCACGGATTCACGCAACGAACTTTGACTTTTTCTCCTTTCTTCCATGCGTCCCCACACTCGGGCATTTGTTCCTTCCTTCATTCAGAAATTATTAGAAACCCTCCCTCACTTACGCTCATGAAAAGAGTTCATGCTATTATTAAAACAAATGCAATAAATAAATACAAGTTAGAGGGTTAGTATATTTACAAGTGGTGGTTTAGGGAGGACTCCACCAAACTCTCCCTTAGATGGTCCTTTTAAGGGGGAGGAGGCCCGAGGTAGGTAGCCTCGACCTCTCCAATGAATGCTCCTTCATAGTATGGTTTCAACCTTTGACCATTTACCTTGAACATGCTTCCATCTTCGGCCTTGAGTTCGAAATCTCCATATTTCCCAACTTCGGTTATCACATAAGGACCCATCCATCTAGAGTTCAACTTTCCCGGAAAGAGTCGGTAGCGGGAATTGAATAGAAGGACTTTGTCTCCCTTGTGCAAGGCCTTTTGTCGAATTCATTTGTCATGAAGTAATTTTGTTCTTTCTTTATAAATCTTTGCATTCTCATAGGATTGTAGTCGGAATTCTTCCAACTCTTGGATTTGAATCATCCTTCTTTGACCGCTCAATTTGAGATCAAGATTGAGTGCTCGGATTGCCCAATAAGCTTTATACTCCAATTCAATTGGCAAATGACATGCTTTTCCATATACAAGTTTGTAGGGGGAGGCTCCTATGGGAGTCTTGTAGGCCGTCCTATAAGCCCAAAGAGCATCATCAAGCTTTGTGCTCCAATCTTTCCGAGTCTTGTTCACAACTTTTTCGAGGATTTGCTTGATCTCTCTATTTGAAATTTCCACTTGACCGCTTGTTTGAGGATGATACCCCAAGCCGGTTCGATGTTGAACACCATATTTGGTCAAAAGGGATGCAAGCTTTTTCTCATGGAAATGTGTTCCTCCATCACTAATGATTGCTCTAGGAACTCCAAATCTTGGGAAAATTATCTTCTTGAAAAGCTTGGTGACCGTTTTCGCATCATCATTTGGGGTCAATTGCCTCCACCCACTTTGAGACATAATCGACGGCCACAAGGATGTACTTGTTCCCATTGGATGTCACAAAGGGCCCTTGGTAGTCAATTCCCCAAACATCGAAGATTTCTACCTCTAGGATGCCTCTTTGTGGCATTTCGTTCCTCCAAGATATATTCCCCGTTCTTTGACAAGCATCGCAATGAATGATGAACTCTCTTGTATCTTGGAACATTGTAGGCCAATAGAAGCCCGATTGGAGGATTTTTGCAACGGTTCTTCTTGCTCCATGGTGCCAACCGTAGGGTGATGAATGACATCCTTCCAAGATTCCTTGGATTTCCCATTGAGGGATGCATCTCCGGTAGAGCCCATCACTACACTCCTTGTAGAGGTTTGGGTCATCCCAAAAGTACCTCTTCACTTCGAATAGGAATCTCTTCCTTTGGTTGTGGTTCAAGTTTGGAGGGAGCACTTTTCCAACAATATAATTGGCATAATCGGCAAACCATGGGGTGATGTGCCTTTCAAGTTGTGTTTGAATAGCCATCAAAATATCGTCGGGAAATGAGTCATTGATCGGGGTTTCTCCATTTTCATCATGAAACCGGATTCATGACAAGTGATCCGCCACTACATTCTTGGCTCCTTTCTTGTCTCTTATTTCCAAATCAAATTCTTGAAGAAGCAAAATCCATCTCAACAATCTTGGTTTTGCCTCCTTCTTTATCAAGAGATGTCGAAGAGCACGGTGATCCGAAAATACAATCACCTTGGACCCAAGCAAGTAGGAACGGAATTTGTCCAAAGCATATACAATGGCAAGAAGCTCCTTTTCGGTTGTATCATAATTTACTTGAGAAGGGTCGAGGGTTTTGCTTATGTAATAGATGGCATGAAGAGCTCTCCATACCCGTTGGCCAAGAACCGCTCCAACGGCGTAGTTGCTAGCATCACACATAATCTCGAAAGGTAACTCCCAATTCGGGGGTTGAATGATTGGTGCCGAGATTAATGCTTCTTTGATTCTATTAAAAGCTTCAACACACTCGTTAGTAAATTGGAATTGGGCATCTTTAAGCAAAAGTTGAGTGAGGGGTTTTGCTATTTTCGAAAAATCTTTTATGAAACGACGATAAAAACCCGCGTGACCGAGAAAACTTCTCACTCCTCTAACATTCACGGGAGGTGGGAGTTTCTCTATCACCTCAACTTTAGCTTTATCGACCTCGATGCCCTTTTCCGAAATCAAGTGACCCAAAACAATTCCTTCATTGACCATGAAATGACACTTTTCCCAATTTAGAACAAGACTAACATCTTCACATTTTTGCAATACAAGAGAAAGATTATGCAAGCATGAGTCAAAGTCCTTTCCATAAACACTAAAATCATCCATAAAAACTTCCATTATGGTCTCTAGGTAGTCGGAGAAGACACTCATCATGCATCTTTGGAAAGTAGCGGGGGCATTACATAATCCAAAAGGCATCCTCCTATATGCAAAAGTACCATAAGGGCATGTGAAGGTGGTCTTATGTTGGTCCTTTGGGTGTATAGGGATTTGGAAGAATCCCGAATACCCGTCAAGGTAACAAAAGAATTTGTTAGAGGCTAACCTCTCAAGCATTTGGTCAATGAATGGTAAGGGGAAGTGATCTTTCCTTGTTGCGGAGTTTAATTTCCGGTAGTCAATGCACATGCGCCAACCGGTGATCATTCTTGTGGGTATTAATTCATTCTTTTCATTTGTCACTACCGTGGTACCTCCTTTCTTAGGTACCACTTGAACGGGGCTAACCCACAAAGAATCCGATATGGGATATATGATTTCCGCATCAAGTAATTTCATGACCTCTCCTTTGCCAACTTCTTGCATGTGGGGGTTCAATCTTCTTTGGGGTTGAATGGTAGGTCTATGGTCGTCCTCTAGATGAATTCTATGCATGCAAAAGTCGGGACTTATCCCCTTAAGGTCATCTAGACTATAACCTATAGCCTTCTCATGTTGTTTCAACACATTAAGCAATTTTCCCAATTGGTCATCATCAAGTCTATCATTAACAATCACGGGTTTGGTCTTTGATTCATCAAGGTAAGCATATTTCAAATTTGGGGGAAGGGGTTTCAAAGTAGGAGTTTGTACCTTACTTTCTTCCTTTGGAGTTTCATTGAGAATTTGCTCCATCTCCATTAGACATTCCATTCTCATAGCATACTTAACTTCACTTTCATCAACCTCATCATATTCAAATTCCATGATGGGTTCCTCTTGCTCTTGAGTTTTCAAAATATCCTCTAGGATGGATTGCTCATCCTCTACGGGTTGACATGCTTCTACTAGAATATTATGTACCAACTCGGATTGTGCATGAGTAAGTTCCTTGTTAGCTAGAGCGGCCTCGAAGAGATCCACCTCCAACTCCCAATACATGCTCTTAGCCTCACTTGCTTCTAAGGCTTCTAGTGCTTGCATGGGATCCTTGAAGTAAGGGATACTCAAGTGGTCCTCTACAAAACAGTCTATGAAATCCATCTCGCATAATATCAAACAACTTGAAAAATGATTAGAACAAACCTTGAGGATTTTTACTTCCTCAAGGCGAAGAAAGACACAACTAATAACAAAAAGGAAATCTAAATCAAACAAACACCGTCCCCGGCAACGGCGCCATTTTTGATCGGTCCGTTTCGTATTCACAAGTAAATAGATGTGGTCGTTGGTTACGGTCGAATCAAAACACAATTTATAACTTAACAAGCAACTCTACAATTAGTAAAGAGGCAAGTAAAGGTCGGATCCCAAGGGACGGGAGTTGAAATGAGATTTCTATTGTAACTAGTGGTGTCTAAGGGGTGTCACAAATTGGGTTGATGTAGAAGGTTACTAAACTAGAATAACAATGAAAATAAACAAGCAAGATGAATAAAAAGGGGTGTAAACAATTGATTAAAGGCACTAGGGTGTCATGGGATCATAGGGGAATCATGGGATATGATCATACAAACATGTTCTCAAATTATAAGCAAGCAATTATTGTTGTGATGGATTGAGTTGGGTTATATCTTACAATCCTAGGAAAGTTTGGGTCCCGGAGCCGAATCGATTAGATTGTACAACACCTACAAGTCGACTTAATCTTCCCTACTCAACAACATGCATGGTCTAATGAGACTCGAGTTGGGTTATGTCTTACAAGTCTCATTGAAAAGATAGGAGATGATAGTAAATGCAAGGATTCATAGGCTTAGCATTTCATCAAATATAACATGTGCATGAGTTGAGATCAAAACAAGCAAGCAAATAAAACATGAAAGCATATTAATTTAAGCATGAATCATTCCCCATGTTGGTTTCCCCTAATCACCCATTAACCCTAGCTAAGAGACTACTCACTCATTATCATGTTGATCATGCTAGCAAGGTTGTCAATCATACCAACACTATGAAACATGATGAATAAATGAAAGTAATTAACAATAATTAAAAAGGGATTAAAAGATTATACCTACTAATGATTCCAATAATAAAGCAAGAATAATAGAAGTACTTGAATGCTAGATTGAGAGGTTGTCAATCTCCCAATAATAACCCAAATAATCTTCAATTACCCAAAGTAAAGGATGAACAAAAGAGAGATTAAAGAACTAAAACTTGGATTAAAACTTGATTAATACTTGATTACAATATTAAAGAGAGATTTGATTGATATTAACTACACTAATTTTTGATAAGAAGAACATGCTCTTCTAATTAGACTAATGGGGTATTTATAGTGAAAATTAGGGAGGATGCATTAGGGTTAACTAAGGGCCAAACTAGTAATTACACTTTTTAAGTTGAGCAAGGAGAAGCCGGTATTTTTGGAGAGAAGGGCTTCTCTTTTCGTAGCTTGAAGAAGACAACCCGTGCTGTGAAGGAATCCGGGCGGATTAAGGTCGGGACGGTCGGATTTGGTCGATGGAATCCGAGCGGATTCTGGGGAATCCGGGCGGATTGCTGAGGGGGAATCCGAGCGGATTCCAGCTGGGACGCTCGGATTGTGCAAGGGCAGGACGGGCGGATTGTTGACAATCCGCTCGGATTGTCGATCGTGTGGTAGCTTCTTCTTTTCTTCCCTTTTCTTCATAAATTCCTTGGGGATTTCCTTGGGGACTCAAGGATCCTTTCTCAACATTGCTCTTCTACTATGATATGTACAAAGGCCTTCTAATCTTGTCTCTCCTTGATGCTTGGTCATTGAATTTGATCAATTTAGTCTTGATTTGCCATGAAAATGCAAGATTCTTACTCCTTTCCTACCAAGGGATCAAAATCTCAAAGAATATGCAAAACAAAGAACTAAAGATAAGAAATGACCCAAATAAGCACTAAAAAGCATGGAAACAAGGGTAATTCGGGGGCTAAATATGCGCCAATTATGGTCACATCAGAATCCCATGAGAAAATTTTGTAGGGAAACCAAACCTTTGCAAGCACTAAGTCAGGAAAGTTCAGTTGACATAATCAAAAACTTTCTGAATGTCAACTTTAAGGATACATCTTGGAGTCAACAAACTTCTGCTATACTTAAAAGCAAGCTCATGAGCAAGCATAAAGTTGTCAAACAGATCCCTTCCTTCAATAAAGGCAGCTTGTCCCAATCCTACAATATCTCCCAACACTGACTTCATTCTATTAGCCAAAATCTTATAGTCTTATAAAATACTGTGCAGCAAGATATTGGCCTAAAATCAGAGACAGATTGAGGGGCATCCTTCTTTGGAATCAAGGCTATAAGAGTAGAGTTAGCAGCTCTTGGCATTCTTCCAGTATGGAAAAATTCCATCACAACAGCAGTGAAATCAGGGCCAGTGATCTCCCAAGTGTCCTTAAAGAACCCTGAGGAATAACCATCCACTCCAGGACTTTTATTTCTATCAATAAAAAAGAGGGCATCTTTAATCTCCATGAGAGTGGCCATATTATCCAAATTTGAAACATTTTGCAGGGTATTATGAGTAAATAACTCAGCAGGGATAGGCTGAATATTTTCCTCGGAGCCAAGAAGAGATTTGTAAAAGTCCAGAAAGGCCTTAACAACTTCAGCATGGCTAGTGCAAACAGACCCATGAATATCATTAATTAACCCAATAGTGTTCCTACTCTTTCTAGCTGCAATACTCACATAGAAATACTTAGTATTAGCATCACTAAGTTGAAGGTGCTGCACCTTAGCCTTGTGAGCCAAAACCCTCATTTCTGCTTTCTTAAGATTCATATAAGTGGTAAAAAGTTTCTTTTCCTCCCCAAGAAGAAGTGAATCAAGAGGAGAGGAATGAAGAAGAATTTGACATTGAGTAAGAGCAGTTTTAGCTGCAATCACTCTTTGAGTAATGCCAAAAAACTCACGTTTATGAATAGCCTTTAAGTGACTTCTGAGCCTTTTCAATTTCGAAAACAATCCAAAGATTTTAGAACCATGAGTAGGAAGGCTCCAATGATCATCAATACTTTGACTAAAGCCAGGAGAGAAAGACCAACAGTTAAGATATTTGAAAGATCTTATAGAAGAGAAAGTAGTGGCAGTGTTGAGAACAATTACAGCATGGTCAAAGATTCCAGCAGGGAGAAAGGTCACAACAGAAGATGGAATATCAGTATACCAGTGAGGATTAACCAAAAGCTTATCCAATTTAGCCCATCTAGGAGAATGCTCCTGCTTATTGTGCCAGGTATAAAGCCCCCCCCCCCACCCCCCTAGTATAAGGGTGATCAGACAAGGCACAATCCTAAAGACATTGTCTAAAATTTTCCATCTCTCTATCATGGATAACACACCCAATCCGTTCATCAGCACTAAGAGACACGTTAAAGTCACCCAAACAATCCCAGAGGGAGTTAATCCCGTGAGAAAGAAGCCGTAAACTATCCCATAAGCTACATCTTTCAGAAGCTCTATTAAATGCATAGATAAAAGGCTATTATTATTATTATTATTATTATTATTATTACTATTATTATTATTATTATTATTATTATTATTATTATTATTATTATTATTATTATTATTATTATTATTATTATTATTATTATTATTATTATTATTATTATTATTATTATTATTATTATTACTATTACTAATATTATTACTATTACTACTATTACTACTACTATTACTACTACTACTACTACTACTACTACTACTACTATTATTATTATTATTATTATTATTATTATTATTATTATTATTATTATTATTATTATGATTATCTTTATTATGATGCTTATGATCATTATCATCATTATCATGATTATGATTATTATGATTATTATGATTATTATCATCATTATCATCATCATCATCATTATTATTATTATTATTATTATTATTATTATTATTATTATTATTATTATTATTATTATTATTATTATTATTATTATTATTATTATTATTATTATTATTAGCATAAAACCGCAAACTTTTATTAATCAGTCAAAAGTTTACAGGAAATTGGTGGGCGGCCGATATACAATCTGGGCGCCCAGTCCCTTAGCAATAGCAAAGCTAGGTCTGGTAAAAATAAAAGTAGCAGCGCGCGCTCCGACATCCAGAGACAGAGAATATTTCTGAATCCGCTTGAGCAGTGCAATGACATCCGTCGCCAACTCCCCCAAAGAAGAGAAAGAAAAGGGTCAGAAACCATAACTGATCGCCGAACATAAGCCCTGGTACTTGGCGCATTTGCGCCAAGTAGCATCAGTCACCACACGCCCGGGTACGAAATCAGACAACCCAAACTGAGTCAAGGGGAAAGACCCGGTCAGGTCCACACACACATCCCGGCCCATGTCCAAAGAGTAAAGCAACAAATCTGCAGGACACAAGGATTGATCATGCGCATCAATCAGACCAATATCGACCTCCTTACCAGAAGAGATCCCAGATCGGAAGCAGATATCGAAAAGGGTGTCACGAACCAGGTTATGCCCATGTTTAATGCCAACAACACCAGCACACGACACAACATGATCTCCGAAGATATCCCCATCGAATACCCGAGAGCAAGCAGAGCACTTACCAGGTACCGAAAACAAAGGAACACCCAACCGATAGCTAAGCACATAACGGTAAGACCTACCCTTCATAGTGTGCCTCAATCTAGAAATAGGGACCGCACGTAGCCAATCAGATGCGTGCTCACCCTGTTGGGACCTCCATAACACAACCTGTCAAGGAGTCAAAGATAAAACCGATTATGCAGTAGCAACAACCCTCGCGAAATATATGTTTGCCAATTTCTTCATAAGTTTGGGGGCAGCGATCTCACTAGGGTTACGTATAAGGTCAGAACCCGTAACCTGATTAAGCACACTCAAATCCGCATCAAAAGTAGGTCCAGAAGCTATGACATCACATGACCAAAGGAGCTTAACCTGCAAGTCAGCAGACTGCAAACGAGATGCCAAAAAAGCATAATGCTGAACATCTCCAACAGCATATACACCAATACCTCCAAAGGTAAATGGTAGAGTATCAAGCCGCCATTGCCGCTCATCAAAACCAGGACCAGACGAAGTAACAATATGTTCCAACTGAGAACGAAGCGCCGTGTCAAAGGAAAGCTTAGCCGACTCAAAAACAGCAGGTGAGCAAGTACGTAAAGTAAAATAAAGTTTCGATATATCAGTACAAGCCCGAAGCAACAGCAGCTCGCACTGCGGATCATCAATCATCGCGACAGAATCCATAAGCTCAATGGTCCTGGTCACTCTCCTCACCACAAGCTCACTGCTTAAATCATGGCACCCACATTCATAGGGCCGCCAAGGATTTTGACACCATGCAACGGCCTACCAATTGGGGGGGGGGGGGGTGGGGAATACGAAGCTTGATCCTGGGATCTTCCGTAAGCAAAAAAACCTCGGTTTTACCGACATTAAGATGAAGACCCAAACGAGGACCATCTTCCATAATAATCTCCAAAATCTTCCCCACCACCAAGGTGTCCCCAACAATAGTGCCATAATTCAAGTACCACGCCTGCAAACTCAAATCGAAAGAGTCCCTGATCTTACAAACCAAAGGATGTAACATTAAAGAAAAAAGCAAAGGACCCAAAGGATCACCCTGCTGGACCCCCTTACAAGACCATAAGTTGTGCTCACCATAATATAGACGTGCAGGACTAGAATAACAAAACTCCACCCAACGGGAGAGAACAGGGCAATGACTACGAACCTCCCCCAACATGATCTCACGATCAACCATGTTGAAAGCATTTTGGAAGCCAACAACATGGAAATGCCCACATCCTTCCCCCGACTCTCAACAAACCGATTCAAGGCATGTAAAATAGACTCTCCTCCACCGGATACCCCTACCCCAATCTGAAGACCAACAAAATACCCACCCAACAACGGACCAATCAAAAAAGCACCCACCTTAGAGACGAGCCATCTCCAAATCATACCCACAAAAATAGGACGAATAACACCGTCGGGTTTAAAAAGTGGGGTGAGCGAGGCACTAACAATATACTTACCAAGAACGTGCGGACATCTGCCCTCAAGAAAAAGATTAAAAGCCCGACTATTAGAGGCGATCAAATCATCAGAAACAACAACAACAACAGCGCTACTCAAACAATCCGAAAAATGCTGGGCACGAAAACCGTCCCTCCCACAAGAAGTGCCACGTGGAAAACCACTAATCATATCCAAAACAACAGTTGCAGAAGCAACAAGAGGAGGGTGACTAGCGAGCAAGGGAGGCAATGTGGGGGGGAGGAACGCTGGGGTGCTTATCAGTCAAGGCCTCAAGAGTGCCAGCAGTGTAAGAAGAAATGTCGGAAGACGATAACACACGCACAACAACGGTATAATGTCTGTCACAAATCTTTCTCCGACATTGCCGAATATTGACCTCACTCAAGTCAAGGTCCTCCTCCACACAAAAAGAAGGAGAAACCTCAACTAACGTCTCTGATACGTGCATTTTATATAGTCTTTTTTGGCCTTTTTATGCACGTATTTCAATGCTATTATCGTAGTTTTATGCTACGAAATGCCCCGAATATGCTATTTTGGTTTGTTTTGTTCTATTTGCAGAAATGGACCAGAAAGTAGTGAAACCGAGCCTTTTACCGTCCGTTTAGCATGCATTTGGAGGAAGAGTGAATTTGGAGCGGGAATATAGCTATTTTGAGATGCGCAAAGAAGAAAGTTAGCTAGACGAGCAAAGGAAGAACTTCAAACTGCTAGTGCCTAATTTGAAGAGCCATATCTCGAGTACTACAACTGATATTCAGGTGATTCCAATTGGACATGAAAGCTTGTCCTCTTAGCTTTCCATCGCCACCGTAATCGACCTGTTTGTCCAAGTAACAAACAAATGGCAACCGTTTGAAGTTCAGTGCGCGAAGTAGGAATTATGCGCTGGAAAGTACTCGATCAAGTACAATAGTGCTCGATCGACTCCTTTTTCTACTCGATCGAGTAGTTGCATTTTAGGGTTTACTCGATCGAGTAGATTTTCTACTCGATCGAGTGGTTTGAGCTTAATTTTGCTCGATCGAGTGATTTCAAATCACTCGATCGAGTGGTTTCCTATTGGGCTCGGGCTTTTTAGTCTTATTTTCCTATTAGGTCAAATAAGAATCCTATTTCTTATAAATATGAAGCATCAGACGTTATTTGCACTATCCCTTATCATCGGATAATACACTATACCATACTTTACTTTTCTCTTTTCTACTTTTGACTGCTTTCTTCTCCTTTTCCGGATTCATTATAGTAATTCTTTCTCTTTTCGCTCTTTATGATTTTGCAATGTTATTTATTTCTTCTTCCTCTTCCTTTATTTTATTTAGTATGTTTAGCTAATTTACTCTGCTAGCATTTAGGGTAGTCAATGGACAGATGTTAATTGCTAATTCGGTTTACATATCGTCTGTTGTGGTTATGTCTATGTTGTTAATCGCTACAATTAATTGTTTCTGTCTAATCGAGTCGATGCAATTAGTCATTTTATCGTAGTAAACCTTGACCTGGACTGGAAGGTTGGAAAGGGTGAGACTCGTAGCGATCATTAGGGCACCGTAGTGAGGGTGGAAGCTAAGCTATGTGTGCTTTAGGGCGAATTAAGACCGGAAGGAGATATTCGTTGCCCCTTAGACCGACACATCGACTAATCTGTGACCTTAACCGCAATTAATTGACGTTCATTGATGAACCGAAATCCTAGTTCCCTCTCTCTTCTTTGTTAATTTCTCTTATTCCCTTTTATCTTGCTTAATCTTATTAGTTTAGTCAAAACAATTCAAACCCCCCATCCTGTGACCTTAGACAGACCGAATAGACAGGTAGATAGTGACCGCCTCCCTGTGGAGATCGACCCTACTTACTGCTAGCTTCTGTTAGTGTAACTAGGTATTTTATTTTTGGTACCTAACGACGGTATCAATCTTTGGCGCCGTTGCCGGGGAGGCAACTACTTTATTTATTTGTTTAATTCTGTCAGTTTTTAGCCTCAAGGGTTTTTTCCCTTGAGGTCGTTCTAATCTTTTGATTTAGTGTTGTTTTGATAGGTCCTACAGATCCTACCTAGACAGTTCTAGGTAAAAGATCGTCAAAGGGAAGGCTTGAGTACCTTTGACCCGTCACCTATGTTCCATTATATGGCGCAGTAGGTGATTTACTGCGGGAGATGTGGTGCTGCTGGGCACAATGCAGCTGTGTGACCAGCTGAGAACGACGAGGTCTACGCATTAAAGCAGCATAGACGAGCTAGTCAACCTCCTGTAGTTGTGCCGCCATATCCACCCTATCAGCGAGGCTATCAAAAGCCTCCATTTATCTGGCCACCGCGACAAGAAGCCCTTCCTCCTGATAAGCGGAAAGAAGAGTTTGCCGAGTTGAAGTCTTTGGTGAAGGCACTTGCATTCAAAGAGCAAGAACATGATAGACGATATTTTGCGCAAATTGATGAGCTCGAGTCCGACATAGCTCAGCTAGCTGCTGAGTCAGAAATAAGGCAACTAGAGGAAGCCTGCGTTAGCTACGCAGAGAGCGATTTTTCCCATGAAGAACCCGTGTTGCCTAATGATGATGATGATTTTTATGAGTCGGATTACG
The DNA here is from genome assembly GCF_048544455.1 of Silene latifolia. Classification (NCBI taxonomy): domain Eukaryota; kingdom Viridiplantae; phylum Streptophyta; class Magnoliopsida; order Caryophyllales; family Caryophyllaceae; genus Silene; species Silene latifolia. Next base: position 167,541,314 of record NC_133536.1, read on the forward strand.
AAGTTCCACCAGATAATGATGCCTTACACGAGGATTTTTGCACTGTACAGCAAGAATCACTCGATCGAGTGACATATATTAGTCGATCGAGTGAAATACCTGAATAATCGTTCGATCGAACACTTTATTCCACTCGATCGAACTGCTGCTTAGAGGAACTACTCGATCGAGCTGTTTTATGCACTCAATCGACTGAAAATCAAGAGGAGAGTCTTCGATCGAGTAACATTTCTATTCGATCGACTGAATTGGCCAGTGTGAGCAATACAACATCACTTGGGTTCGTCCTAGATGACGATTTTGATGATGATAATGGTTACGGTGAATCTCCTCTTTTTAAGGCCGAGTTGGATGCGCTTGAGGTTGCGATTTACGGGACGGTTTCCACAGAGGAGGATGAAGAGGCAGCTGAATCGGTAATTGCTCGTAGCGTGGAAGAAGTAATATCTTCCTTTGTCGATAATTCCATCACTAAGAGCGACCAAACCGAGGTAGTTAACGATAATTATATTATTGTTTGTTTAAAAAGTACATTGCCTCCCTTGACCCATGCTTCATATTTTAATGCCATACCCCCTCCTAGCTGCATATGTAATTTAATAGTTTTTCACCGTACTTATTGTCACAAACTTGTTAATCTGAAACGGAACCTAAAATTATTGTTAATTGCTCCTGAGCTTCTTTATTTTGTGGACAAATTTAGGAGTTGTCATAGGAAATTTGTTAGGCTTAAACAGTTGTACATTTTTATTTCCTATATCTTTATTCCACTGTGGTGCTACTTACATTTTTGTGTAGCACATGCGCAGCTGTTTGATCGGTTGTTGTGCGCTTTGATCTGTTTTGACCAGGCTTATTATAGAGGCTCGAAGAAAAGAAGGTCGAGCTGGGACCTGTCTGAAACTAGCGCTACCCGGGAGGCAACCCGGAGATTTTTATTTTCAGTTGTTTTTCGAACATTAAATTTCTTTGACCTTAGACAGACTGAATAGACAGACCGAATAGACAGGTAGATCATGACCGCCACCATGTGGAGATCGACCCTACTTACTGATAGCTTCTGTTAGTGTAACTAGGTATTTTATTTTTGGTACCTGACGACGGTATCACTCTCCTGCAGAAGCTGCGCAATGCCACCAGGCACACCCCAAGTACGAATGGGACTAGAAATACTTTCCTCCTGACGCCGCCGCCTGACAACAGCCCGACACTCAAGAATACTCCTAAGAGAAAATGTCTTAAGTATAAAAAGAGGCAATTAAAGCAAGCTAATCCAGCAAGAGACATCGCCAGGGGAGGTAGCCACATCGTCTAGGGCCCCCTTAAGAACCCGATAAAACCCAAGCCGACACTTAGGAGGGATGTATTTCACTGTACGCAACCCCTTAGATAATAAACGGTCAAGAGAGGCCACGTTTAAACCAACAGGGACCTCCACAACCACAGAAGACATGGAAATAGCAGGAGCAGATGGTCCGAGAAAATCATAAAGGACAAAGCTAACAACACCATCACCACAATCCGGCGCCGCCACCAAAGACCCCTAACCATGTCGACACCTAGAACGATGGGTACAAGTTTTAAAGCAAACCCCACATAACCAAATACCCATACGCCTAAAAGTAGTCTCAGCTTCCAAGAAAACAGACAAAGAAGAAAGAGACTGACGCGTGATTACCTGAGCATCCCCAGTACAATGCCGATCCTGAAGGTGTGTGATCATGGAGGTTTTAACAAGGCCATTACCACCACCATCCCGGCACCCACAAAGACCCATAAAGGGACAGTGGAATCGAACAATATCGGGCATGTCAAACCACACAAGCGAGCATACTAAAGAAAACAAAGACCCAAGGCACCAAAAGCAAACCCTCAACAAAAACTACCACCACAAATCTAGGCAAGAAAGGTCTCAAAAGCAACACAATGACCGTAGATAGTAGAAGGCAAAGAGTAGCATGGGTATAAAAAAGGACACCCAGGCGATAGCTAAGGACACTACGATAGGTCCTCCCATTCATAGTCTACCCCAACCCGGAAATAAGAACCGCACGCAACCAATCAGAAGAGTGAGTCCCATGCTGAGATTTCCACGATGCAACCTGACATGGAGTCAAAGAGAAAAAAGAGTCCGAAGTAGCAACAATCTTCGCGAAATATATATATGCCAATTTCTTCATAAGTTTAGGGGTAGAAATTTCACTCGGATCACACAGAAGATCATAACATGTAACCTCATTTAAATTACGCAGAGCATCATCAAAAGTAAGGCCAGTAGTGATGATATGAGAATGACGTAGGAGCATAGCCTGCAACTTAATATACTACAAACGGGACGACAGAAAAGCATAATGCATGACATCCCCAGCCGCATAAACCCCGAGCCCACCAAAATGAAAAGGAAAGGTGGCAAGTCGCCACTGCCAATCTCTAAATCCAGGTCCTGGCGCAGTGACAATACGCTCCATGCTAAAACAGAGTGCCACATCAAAAGAAAGCAGGGCCGACTCAAAGACACGAGGACAACAAGTACGCAAGACAAAGTAAATTTTAGAAATACTAGTACAGGCCCGAAGTAGAAGAAACTCACACTGTGGGTCAACGATCCTCGCGACAGAATCCATAAACTCGATGGTTTTAGTCACTCTCCTTGCCACAAGTTCGCTGCCGAAAACAGGACACGTACTAACAGGACCACCCAGAACAGTGACACCGTGTAATGGCAGAGCAATAGGGGGCGGAAGACACCAGGAAGCCGACTCCTGGGATCCTCCGTAGGCCAAAAGACCTCGGTCTTACCAACATTAAGATGAAGGCCAAACCGAGGACCATCTTCCATAATCAGATCCAACGCCTTCCCCAGAACCAAAGTGTCCCCAACAATAGTGTCATCGTCAAAGTACCAAGCCTGCAAACTGAGGTCAAAGGAGTCCCTGAACTTGCACACCAATGGATGCACCACCAAAGCAAAAAGCAAAGGTCCTAACGGATCGCCATATTGAACCCCCTGACAACATTATTACTATTATTACTATTATTATTATTGTTATTATTGTTGTTATTGTTGTTGTTATTATTATTATTATTATTATTATTATTATTATTATTATTATTATTATTATTATTATTATTATTATTATTATTATTATTATTATTATTATTATTATTATTATTATTATTATTATTGTTATTATTATTGTTATAATTGTATTATTAATCCATTACAACCCTTAAATGACCTTACTTTACACGGTCCATCTCCCATCCCGACTCCTCCATTATATTATTATTTTATTCCGTCTCACAACGTATTTATTTATCATAAATATCTTTTGATAAAATGTTCAAATTAAATTTATAAAACACATTTCACTACTAAGTAGCTACTAACCATGCCATTAAAATACTAGGTATTACAGTCTTTCCTCCTTAAAAATAATTTAGTCCCCGAAGTTCACCCAACTACCCAAATATGTTTTTCTATAAATGTGTAAATTCAATTCAAATCAATATTTCCTTAAGATAATTTACATGCTATTCCAAACATTAAGGAGTTACGCTACACATCCAAAGCACACGGTCCAAGGCAAATTTCACACCTCAAACTTACCTCAACTTCACATCCTGCAACAATGTTAAAAATATTCCCAACTGAAAAGAATCCATAGACCCGTATTTAATCAACATTATTTTTAATTTACCCCTGTCTCGTTATCCTTCCTCAAGGCGTCCGGTTCAAACTGAGAGGGCCATGGTACGAATTAAGGCTAGTTTCTTAACCACGCTAAGAGTGGCTCTTAACACTTTCTACCCGGAGTTCAGTTTATGTAGACACACACTAAGTTCATTATTGTTCATTTATGTAGGCCTGAAGATCGTTCGTTCTAATACCACTTTGTAACACCCCGAATTATCCAAGAGTCTTTGGCAATTCATTTCCAGATAATTAGGATTGTTACCATCTCAGTTGCCTGGGGTAGTGAATATAAAAGACAAACAACACAAAGGTACATTAAATAAATTTAACGCATAATGGTCTTATTACAACTTAACTTAACTGAATAACTGAAATAATAAGACACCATCAATTAAAGCAGCGGAAATAAATAAAATGATTTAACATAATTAATAACTATCTGAAACTAAGTGGTCTAGACTTCTAAGTAGCATGCTGATTTCCTCACGAACCACTGAGCTCCCAAGTTACTTAACTCAAGTACTTACTATTTAATCTGCTCCCCAATTAACCAAAAATATTAATTGGTTCATTACAGGACGCCATTAATTAAAGCAGGCATCAATTTTATTTTGACAAGACATAACAGAAGTCAACCAAAAGGTTGAGTAGGATAATTAAACAACAAATATAAGATGAACACAATATATATGATATGCAATACAAATTCCAATGCAACTGAGCTCTTTCACCCGAAACACCAATCATCCCGCTGTTCCCTGGTCGGGGAAGTCAATTACCTAAAGCTTTCGTTAGGAATTCATACACACTATCCACCAGAGATAGGCCTGAAGAACCATCTTGGGGCCTTCCAAATCATACAACGTCACCCAGTGACAAATCTGCAGTATCCGCCTGAGGCCGTCCAATTTATAAGCCATGAAACAATAATAATGATCCGATGCAAATGCTATGCCATGTGAATAATCCAACAAAACCAATCACAGTATATAATTGACATCACAGTCCAGCCAAAGGCTAATCATCCATACACAACATAGTGTTCACAAGAATGTAATAAATGCAATAAGATGATCTAATTGAGTAGTTATCCTATCTGATAAGCAAAATCCAATAAATGCAGCTAAAATCTAATAAAAAGAATCTTTCAACTTGTCTGCTTGATGATCTGGTCAGTTCAGGGTGTGATATGACATGGACTAATAAGCAAGACCCTGAAGCTAGTGTGTGGTCTAAGCTAAATAGGGTGCTTAATAATCTTGCTTGGTTGTCTTGCTTTCTTACTTCTCATGCAGCATTCCAAGAAGCTGGAATATCTGATCACTCACCAATGCTTTTTACCATTTATGAGGATAGAAGGGCTTTGAAAGGTTCAGTTTCTTAAATAGTTGGATTGAGTAGCCTGACTACCTTTCTACTGTACATTCTGCTTGGCATGCCTCTAAAACTGGGAGCCCTATGTTCTGTTTTAACATGACCTCTCTAATTTTTTTTTTTTTTGCAAAAGATTATCATTTCATTTCAAAATAAAGAAAACTACAATTTTGCAAGGCATATACAATAGAGAATATAACCAACAAGGGAAATTACTAAAAGAAGGAGGAGCTAACTATGAAGATGCAAGAGAATTTTTTGTTGATTAATTTCATAGGCGTTCATAAGAAGCCTAACTGCAACAATGTACTTGATTCTCATCACAAGCACTTCGACACCATTGCATTTTTGACCAAAAATGCGAGCATTCCTTTCCTTCCAAAGCTGGTACACAACTGCAGCCAAGGAGATGCTGAACCAATCACGTTTCCAACCTGAAAGCGGTTTAGCACCATGAGAACAAGACCATTCCTGTATCAGAGTCTTACTTGGCCTCGTCATACCCATACAAGACAGGATAGTAGTCCAGAAAGTAGTTGAAAAACAACATTAAAAGAACAAATGGCTATGAGATTACTCCTGCTGTTCACATAGAACACATATATTCATCAAACAAACACCTCTGCGTGTGATGTTGTCCACAATGGCAAGTTGGGATTAAATAGCAAGGGAATAATGATTTTGTGACTTGGAATGATACGAGAGCAATTCAGGTTAGAGGTCCAAGGCCCAACAACAAAGTAACCTCTCAGATACCTGTAAGCAAAACCAGGCCTGGGAACTCCACCTTTAATCCAACTGTTGATCAGAATGGGCTTCCTGGTTACTTCCAGACAATAGAATTAATCTATCTCTAGCTTTAATGATACTCTTAAGACTAGCAGAAAAATGATCTTTAGTACAGATTGACCAAATGTCCCGGTGGTTGGTAATATAAGCAGCAATCCATTTAGATCAAAGCCCCCCTAGGAGGTTGAGATAGAATGCTAAGCCATTTGAGCAGCAGGGAATAATTTCAGATCTCAATATCGTTGATTTTAAATCCACCACCATCCCAGAGAGAACAGATATGCTTCAAACTTTTAAAAACCATTTTCCTATTACCATGAACATTGCCCCAAAAGAAGTCTTTACAGAGCTTATTAAATTTTTTTATTACTTCTAGAGGCATCAAAGTACTAGCACAACAAAAAATTTCAAGTCAAAAAAAAATAGAGTTAATGAGTTGATCTCTACCAGCATAGGAAAACAATCTGGAAGAACAATGCTGGCAAACATGCTGAACTTTAGTGATAAGGGAACCATAGAGGGCAACAGAAAACCTTGAATCAGTTAAGGGAATTCCCAAGTATCTAAAAGGGAAGGAGCCAATTTTAAAACCAGTATCTGGAAGAATTTCCTGCTGAATAGTAGGATTAACCCCACCAAAGTAGATATTAGTTTATCTACATTGGCACATAACCCAGAAATAGCAGCAAACTTAGAAAGCTCATCCTTGACTGCCCTGATCGAGGGTACATCTCCTCTAACAAAGACCATAAGATCAGCTGCAAAGACTAAGTGAGTCAGATTAGGTAACCTGCATTTAGGATGATGAGTAACATTCCTCTGTTGACAAATAACTCTCACACTCCTGGACAACACTTCCATGTTGAGCACAAACAGGTAAGGAGAAAGGGGATCTCTTTGTCTAACGCCACTCCTCCCTTGAAAAAAAACCAATTGCACCACCATTAAGTTTAAAAGAATAGCAAGGAGTGGATATGCAACCCATCACCCACTTAATGAACAAGGAGGGAAACCTAAAAGAAGCCAACATACTTGCCATAAAATCCCATTGCAAGGTATCAAAAGCCTTTATAATATCCACTTTAATAAGGCAACTAGGGGAAATGTTCTTCCTGGTATAACCTTTAACAAAAGATTGAGATAACATGATATTCTCAAAGATTCTTCTCCCTTTGATGAAAGTAGTTTGCTCCTCTCCAACAATAGTGGGAATAACTTTTTGAAGCCCGCAAGTAATAATTTTGCTAATTGTTTTATAAAAAACAGTGCAGCAGGAGATAGGTTTGTAGTCTAATACAGACTCAGGCACTGGTTTCTTAGGAATTAAATAGATAAGAGTGGAATTAGCATGCTTAGGAATGTTTCCAGTCTTAAAAAAAATCAGCACAACAACAGTAAAATCAGGGCCAATAATGGACCAAGCAGCTTTATAGAAACCAGAAGAAAATCCATCAATGCCAGGGCTACTCTCAGAATCTATACTAAACATAACATGCTTAATCTCCTGGATAGAGATAAGTGTAATGAGAAAGTCAGAATCCACAGGGGACACATGAGGACCAGTGTCAAGAACCTCCTTATCCAGGGGAGAAATAGGAAGAGCATGGCCAAGAAGACTAGAATAGTACTCTTGAAAGGCAATACAAACATTATCTAGGCCTTTCTGAAGAACTCTCTCCTTATCCTTAACAACACCAATAACTTGATGATGCTTCCTCTCATTAATTTTAGCAAAGAAATACTTAGTACGGCTATCACCTTTCTGATCATGTTGAAGTTCAGCTCTTTGAGAAAGAATTGTAAGCTCGACATTTTTTAACTTGGTATATTCAGCAGTTCTGTATCTTTCCTCATGAATAAGATTAGGAGACAAGGGATTAGAAAGGAGTCTAGATTGACAATGAAGAAGATTATCTTTAGCAAGCTTAACTCTTTGCTGAATAGAGCTAAAGTATGTTCTATGAAACCCAGTGAGAGTATGTTTAACACTCTTTTGCTTCTCAAAAAAACAAAAGGAAGGGCTGCCAACTTTATAAGAAATCCAAGCCTGATGAACAGTTTTCAAAAAATCAGGATGCTCCACCCAACTGTTTAAGAAACTAAATCTCTTGGTCACATTGGGATCGTCGGCAGCAAAGATAAGCACTGGAGAATGATCAAAGAGCCCCGTTTCAAGGAAATGAGCATAGGAGGTGGGAAAAATAGTGTGCCATTGAGGATTAACAAGAGCTCTATCCAACTTAGACCAAATCGAGTAGCAAAATCTTGTTTATTAGTCCAGGTAAGGTCAGAACCAGTACTACTCATATCATCAAGGTGGCAATCAGCAAGACAAGAATTAAAAGTCATCATGTTTAAGAGGTCAGGAGGATGAGGACTAAGCTTTTCCTCAGGCCTTCTGACAATATTAAAATCACCCAGGACTAACCAAGGCTCAGAAATAGAGTAATCCTTAAGGCTATTCCAAAGTGCTATCCTCTCTTCAATAGCATTGAAACAATAAATCACACTGGTGCAGAAGGTAATATTACTACCAAAATGATGAGCCTTACAACTAATCATCTGGCTAGTGAGAACCAGAGAAGAAATAGAAATAGTAGAGAGATTATAAAGGAGCCAAATCCTACCATTATAATGACAGACATAGTTATTAAGAACAGTCCAATGGCCAAAAGTTGTTTGAATAATAGAGGAAGCTCTATCATACTTGACCCTAGTTTCAAGGAGACCCGGAATGTCAATCTTATTCACCAATAAAAAATTCCTAACTTCTTGTTGTTTAATGGGGCAATTAAGTTAACGAATGTTCCAAGAAGCTACCTTCATAAAAAGAGTTTATCAGGAGGGTCAGGGACCTGATCATTATCCACCACAGCGTAACATCCCAGATGCATTACATGGATCACATCAGGAGAAGAAGAAACATAAGGAGAGGATCTCTGGCCAGTTTAGCCTACATTCCCCTCCCCTAAGACTTCTGCTGCCTGACAGACCACTGAGGTACCACCTAGTTCAGTTTTATCCATTAAACCAGGGTTATTGACCTGGACTTCAACACAAGAACCAACAGTTTTAGGCCTAGAAGTAGACATTCTACTTCTTGGTGGGATATAACGTCCGGAGTGCTTTACAGCCCCAGACAAAGGAGAAGTGAGAGCAGAAGGTGAGGATCTCTGACCTAGCTCAGAGCATTCAGGGTCTACATTCCTCACTCTTGAACCCACTTCTTCCTTAGTTGGGACTGAGGTACCACCTAGTTCTGAACCCACATTAACCACTTCCCCATCCTCAACTAAGCATTGATAAGGATTAGTTGAGACTGGAATATCAGTAGTATCAGACTTCACAGTGTCACCTGAAAAACATAACTCAGTAGAATTTTGCAGTGCAGTAAGAGCTGCATCTGCAGGAGGATTGCCCTGATATGAGCTAATAGTGTGCTAACTATCACCCATACCATGAGGATCCTTAGGAACGAGATGAGAGAGAGAAGGCTGATTGACAACCATAGTATCCTTAACAGCTTTATTTCTTGTACATATTGGAGAAGTATGACCCAGCTTATTACAGCAAGTGTAAAAATATGGCAGCCATTCATAAACAACCTTTTGAGAGATCTGGCCAAGATGAGGAGTGTTAATGTTTCTCTAAATTATATGGTGTAACACCCCCATACTCCAAGTGCCTTACCAGGACCACCCAGGTATAAGGATGCTACCATCTCGGTTACCCGAGACAATGATAATCAAATAAACAACAATGAAACAACATTTAAATATAAATACTTTAGCGAAAGGTTACAATCCCAAAACCAAAACCAAAATACGAATACATGTTTCAAACCAACTATCTAATCAGCTAACTGAAATGTTTATTAAACTACTAGCTACAGCGGAAGACTTCTATCATCAGATCGTGGCACATCCCAAATATCCCAAAGAAACTCGACTCATACCGCTCAATAATCGCTCACCATCCCCGAATGGATCACCACGCTTTTAAAACATTAACCGGGGTCAAGACTAATCACACAATTTATATAATCAACAAGATAAGATAAACAACACAGCTCAAAAGTCACACACAATCACCCACACCAATCAATCTCCGTCACCGATCGTCCACTGGACCAGCCACGCTGCCAGGGGGGACCGCACCGTACCCACCAAATCCCCGCTCATCATACCGAGCGATAACCCTGTCCCATTAATGTGCACATCTCCTCCCGTGGCGGGTTCCACGGAGGGCGAAACTAGGGCGTGAAGCCACTCCCGCAGGTGACTCCACTCAGCCGAGAACGCATCTCGAGAACCAGAGACAAACAATCACAACCATCAATAACAATCAATCAACAACCGTCATAAAACCAATACGATAATAATCAGCAATTACACAACACCAACAATGCATTATGGGGCTAATACTGAGCAGGGAAACTCTACCTGGAAAGCACAACACAATCAGACGATCTCACAGCTGATATCAAAACGCTTCCTCTACGAATCCTCCTTCTAACATACAAACATATAATCACTACCAAACATACAAAACAACAAAACCCCAAAATCCCTATATTAGGGTTTAACCAACTTTAAGGAAACATTAACAAAACGGTACGTAGGTCTTACCCTCGACGCAAGGATCACAAAGGTATCAAGAAAGGTGAAATCCGACCTTCCAAGCTCCGGGATTTGCCAACAATGCGATTAAAGCGAATGACGTAGTTTGATTTCTCTTCTCACAGTGATTAGGTTTTAAAAAGTGTTTAAAGAACAATGACGGAATTAATATATACTCTAATCGCATTATTAACTAAACCCGAGAAATCATCCCCCGTAAACCGGCTACTCGATCGAGTAGCTAAGGTACTCGATCGAGTGCCCCCTTACTCGATCGAGTATCCACGTTACTCGATTGAGTACCCAATAGGTCAGAAAAAATTTTAAACTGCAACTCACCCTTACTCGACAGAGTAAGGCCTACTCGATAGAGTACCCAGAGACTCATAAATACATAGTATTACAGTCTTCCCCCCTTAAAAAAGAACTTCGTCCCCGAAGTTCAAACCACAATAAAACAAAGACTCACACTACAGCACTCACGACTCAACAACCAAAACAAACTCAACATAAAACATGTTACTAACCCAAAATCAACCCGACTCAACGACAACAACTATACCGACGTAACATAAAAAAAGGTATAAAAACTCTTAAAAACTCTTTGCGATCATCTCCTACCCCCCTAAAAGAAACAAGGTTACGTCCCCGTAACCATACATACCTGATCAAAAAAAAAAGGGTAACGCTCTCTCATGGTCTCCTCTACCTCCCATGTAGCTTCCTCAGTCTCGTGGTTAGACCAAAGGATCTTAAGCAAAACTGTCTCACCACTCCTAGTCTTTCTAACCTTCCGGTCAAGAATCTGCTTAGGTACCTCAAGATATGATAAAGACTCATCTAGCTCTAAGCTCTCTGCCTCTAACACATGTGATGGGTCACTCACATACTTCCGCAGCTGCGATACATGAAACACATTATGCACACTCTCTAACGCAGCCGGTAAAGCCAGACGATATGCAACCTCCCCAACTCGCTCTAAGATCTCATAAGGCCCGATGAACTTCTGACTCAGCTTGCCTTTCTTCCCAAATCTCATAACCCCACGCATAGGAGACACTTTCAGAAGAACCTTATCCCCAACCTGAAACTCTATATCCCGGCGATGTAGATCTGCATAACTCTTTTGCCTATCCTGAGCTGCTCTCATTCGTTCCCTGATCATCTTAATCTGTTCAACCATCTCATGTACCATCTCTGGTCCTAGAACCACTGCCTCAGCACTGTCATCCAAACAAATCGGACTCCTGCATCTCCTCCCATATAAAGCCTCAAACGGTGTCATGCCAATACTAGTGTGATAGTTGTTGTTGTAAGAAAACTCTATCAAATCCAACCTCTGTTCCCAGCTACCACCAAAGTCCATCACACAACCTCGTAACATATCCTCAAGAGTTTTGATTGTTCTCTCAGTCTGACCGTCTGTCGCAGAATGAAAAGCTGTACTCATCTTCAAAGTTGTCCCCAAAGATTCCTGTAACTCTTTCCAAAACCTTGAGATAAATCTCGCATCTCTGTTAGACACTATGTCCTTAGGGACTCCATGTAACTTTAGCACATTCTTTCGATAAACCATAGCTAATTGTGCTTTAGTCCATGTATCTTTCATTGGTACAAAGTGAGCAGACTTGGTCAGTCGATCCACTATCACCCATATCATGTTGTTACCCTGTTGACTCTTTGGCAAACCCACGATAAAATCCATAGAAATGGATTCCCACTTCCACTCAGATACCTCTAAGGACTGAATCTTACCTTGTGGTCATCGCTGTTCCCCTTTAACTCTCTAGCTTGTCAAACAACGGGCCACAAACTCAGCTGTTTCTTTCTTCATCCCAGGCCACCAAAACGTGTTCTTCAAATCCTTGTATAGCTTGTCACCACCTGGATGTACTGAATACGGTGTACAATGTGCCTCTGTCATGATAGTCTTTTTCAGCTCCTCATCATTAGGGACACACAACCTACCGTCGAACCTCAAACTACCATCTGTATGAATAGAGAATCGAGACAATGTCCCTTTCTCTACTCCAGCTCTCCACTCAACCATCTTAGGATCCAAAGCCTGTTTACCACGAATATCATTGTAAAGATCAGGCTGTACTGTCAAATCTCCCACAGCGTCCCCTTTCTACATCATATGTATCCCGAACTTCCCCACCTCATCTCTCAACCTCATCAAAGATAGAGCTGTACACAGGGAGTGTACACTCTTCCTACTCAAAGCATCTGCAACAACATTGGCTTTCCCTTCATGGTAGATAATATCCATGTCATAATCGCCAATCAGCTCCATCCACCTCCTCTGTCTCACGTTCAACTCCTTTTGAGTGAAGATGTACTTGAGACTCTTGTGATCCGAAAATAACTTAAAGGTTGCCCCATAAAGGTAATGTCTCCAAATCTTGAGAGCAAACACCACTGCACCCAACTCTAGATCACGTGTAGGATAGTTCTCCTCATACGGCTTTAATTGCCTAGAAGCATAGGCAATCACCTTACCGTTCTGCATCAACACACATCCCAACCCCTTCTTTGAGGCATCTGTATAAACCTCAAAGTTCTCGATCCCTTCAGGCAATGCTAAGATAAGAGTTGTGGTCAAACGCTCCTTTAATTTTTGGAACGTCTTATCACAACTCTCTTCCCAACGAAACCTGTTATCTTTCCTCATCAAAGCTGTCATAGGTCTAGCTATCTTGGAGAAATCTTTCACGAACCGTCTGTAGTATCCAGCTAAACCCAAGAAACTCCTGATCTCAGCAACATTCTTTGGTGCTTCCCACTTTGTCACTGCCTCAATCTTTGTCGGATCCACAGCTACTCCCTCCTTAGAGATCACATGCCCCAGAAAAGCAACTTTCTCTAACCAGAACTCACACTTGGACAGCTTAGCATACAACTCATGCTCCCTCAAAGTCTGCAACATAATCCTCAGATGCTCCTCATGCTCCTCCTTAGTCTTAGAGTAAACTAAGATGTCATCGATAAACACCACCACAAACTTGTCCAAAAACTGTCTGAAGATTCTGCTCATCAAGTCCATAAACACATCCGGTGCATTAGATAACCCAAACGGCATCACCACGTACTCATAATGGCCATACCTCGACGTGAAAGCTGTCTTCGGTATGTCCACCTCTCTAATCTTCACCTGATGGTACCCCGACCTCAAATCAATCTTAGAAAAGACTGATGCACCACTCAACTGATCAAACAGGTCATCTATCCTTGGCAAAGGATACTTGTTCTTCACTGTCACTCAGTTCAGCTCTCTGTAATCTATGCACAACCTCAAACTCCCATCTTTCTTCTTCACGAAAAGAACTGGTGCTCCCCACGGCGATACACTAGGTCTAATGTAGCCCTTCTCTATCAGATCATCTAAATGTTTCCTGAGCTCCTCCATCTCTTTAGGACCCATCCGGTACGGTGCCTTAGAGATTGACCCCGTCCCCGGTTTCAAATCAACGGTGAAATCTACCTCCCTCTTCGGTGGCAACCCCGGAATCTCCTCTGGAAAAACATCTGCAAACTCTCCCACCACTGGTATCTGATCAACTGTCGGACTCTCTATGCGGTCATCTCTCACATGGCACAAGATCAAAGGACCTCCCTTCTTCAGATAAGACTTCAAGGTGACAGCTGCAATCAACTTAACTTTGGGTTTGACTAGAAACCCACGATAAGACAAACTAACACCCTTAGGCCCACTAAAAGACACTTTTTTTTATGACAGTCTATCTTAGCTTTATAATTTCCCAATCCATCCCGGCTATCATCTCAAAACCGTCAAAAGGAAACTTTAGCAAGTCTACAAGTAGATCAACTTGCCCAACTATCATAGACACATCTCTAAACAACCTCCCACATGATACAGACTCACCCTAAGGTATAAAAACTTTCTCACTTACAGACTCATATACCCTCAAACCCAACCTTTTAACATGACTCGAAGATACAAACGACTGAGACGCCCCCGAATCAAACAAAACAAAGGTATGAATACCGTTAACAAGAAAAGTACCAGTGATAACATGTGCATCCTCCTCAGCTGCTTTCTTGTCCATCATGTACAGCTTTCCACTGGTCTTCTGTCCACCTCCCTGGATAGTACTGGCCGATGTGGTCGGCTTAGCACCCGACCCCTGGTTGTTGTTGTTGTTCGTGGCTGGTTTCTGATAAGAATTACCGCCATTGCGGTTACCTTCACCCTGATAGCTCTGACTCCCCCGGTTAGACCATGACCCAGACGGTCTATTGCTCGCATAACTCTGTGCAGGTCCCTGAGAATAGCTCCCCCGAGCCGATCCCTGAAAAGCTCCAGGCATACTCGTGCACTCATGTCTCTTGTGGCCTACACCGCCACAGCCATAGCAGGTCATCCCCCAACTATCACTACCACTCACACGGCCACGCCCAAAGGAAGCCCCAACACTGAACCCTGACCCAGAAGAAAACCCTTTTGCTTGATTGTGGTTGCCTTTCTTGTGACTAGATTGGCCACCACCCTCACTCTCAGCCTTTGTTTTCTCAACACCCACTCTCTTCTGAGCCATCTCCACTAACCTCTCAGCTCTCCTAGCCCTCTCATAAGCTTCCTTAACAACAGTAAGGACTCCTACAGGTAGCTTATCCATGATCTTAGGGGTCAACCCCCTCTCAAACCTCAACGCCAGGTTCTCCTCACTCAAACCCATATCCTCAGCATACCTAGACTTCTCATTGAACTGCTTGTAGTACTCAGCCAGAAACATGTCAGATGTCATCTTAAACCCATCAAACTCCTCTCTCAGCTTACTCCTCACATGTTCCGGTACAAAATCCTTCCTCATAGCCCTCCGAAACTCTTCCCAAGGTATAGCAGGTAAGCCCTGGTTCGCATACATCTCCCTGGCACTCACCTTCACCTTATCCCACCACTCGCCCGTTGCTTCCCTCAGGTAGAATGCAGCTTGCTCTACTCTCATCTCATCAGGACAGTGAACCAGGTCTAGTATATTCTCCATCTCACGATGCCAGTTTTCAAGAAGGTTTGGTTCCCCGGTCCCCTTGTACTCTTTTGGGTTGAACCTCGCTATGTAAAGACTGATCTTAGAGTGATCAACCTCCTTGTCCTTTCCCACTTTCTTTAAGGCCTCTGTAAGAGCATCTTGATGCTCCAACATCTTAACGACATCATCTATGTTCATGGTCTCAGCTCTCGCATAATAAGCGTTTCTCTTGGGCGGCATCTTGAAACTATATAAGAAAGGGTAGACATAAACATACGTACTAAAACCTCAAAACACGAAGGCGGACTACCCAGAACACACTCGATCGAGTGCCTATACCTACTCGATCGAGTAAGAGGCTACTCGATCGAGTGCCCACCATACTCGATCGAGTGCCTCGACATCAGACCCCTAACAGACCTTTTGATCTCACAGCTACTCGATCGAGTGACCCCCTACTCGATCGAGTGCCCGAGGTACTCGATCGAGTGCCCAAAAACACGTTTTGTAACACCCCCATACTCCAAGTGCCTTACCAGGACCACCCAGGTATAAGGATGCTACGATCTCGGTCACCCGAGGTAATTATAATCAAATAAACAACAATGAAACAACATTTAAATATAAATACTTTAGCGAAAGGTTACAATCCCAAAACCAAAACCAAAATACGAATACATGTTTCAAACCAATTGTCTAATCAGCTAAGGGAAATGTTTATTAAACTACTAGCTACAGCGGCAGACTTCTATCATCAGATCGTGGCACATCCCAGCTATCCCAGTAACTCGACTCATACCTGCTCAATAACTGCTCACCATCCCCGAATGGATCACCACAGTTTTTAAAACATTAACCGGGGTCAGTACTAATCACACAATTTATATAATCAATAGTACAGTAAACAACACAGCTCAAACAGTCACACACAATCACCCACACCAATCAATCTCCGTCACCGACTGTCCACTAGACCAGCCCTGTCAGTGGGGGACCGCAGTCGTACCCACCAAATCCCCGCTCATCATACCGAGCGATAACCCTGTCCCATTAATGTGCACATCCCCTCCCATGGCGGGTTCCACGGAGGGCGAAACTAGGGTGTGAAGCCACTCCCGCAAGTGACTCCACTCAGCCGAGAACCCATCTCGAGAACCAGAGACAAACAATCACAACCATCCACAACAATCAATCAACAACCGTCATAAAACCAATACGATAATAATCAGCAATTACACAACACCAACAATGCATTATGGGACTAATACTGAGTAGGGAAACCCTACCTGGAAAGCACAACACAATCACACGATCTCAGAGCTGATATCAAAACGCTTCCTCTACGAATCCTCCTTCTAACATAAAAACATATAATCACTACCAAACATACAAAACAACAAAACCCCCAAATCCCCACATTAGGGTTTAACCAACTTTAAGGAAACATTATAAAAACAGTACGTAAGTCTTACCCTCGACGCAAGGATCACAAAGGTATCAAGAAAGGTGAAATCCGACCTTCCAAGCTCCGGGATTTGCCAACAATGCGATTAAAGCGAATGACGTAGTTTGATTTCTCTTCTCACAGTGATTAGGTTTTAAAAAGTGTTTAAAGAACAATGACGGAAGTAATATATACTCTAATCGCATTATTAACAAAACCCGAGAAATCATCCCCCGTAAACCGGCTACTCGATCGAGTAGCTAAGGTACTCGATCGAGTGCCCCCTTACTCGATCGAGTATCCACGTTACTCGATCGAGTACCCAACAGGTCAGAAACTATTTTAAACTGCAACTCACCCTTACTCGTTAGAGTAAGGCCTACTCGATAGAGTACCCAGAGACTCATAAATACGTAGTATTACATATGGTCAGTAGTTTAGTAATATTTCACCTAAGGTAAAGGCAGCCAAAGCTCAGCTGGTTCACTGCCAAAAGCAACTGCAGCTTGATCCCTTTTCTTCTGAGTTAATCCAAGAACAGAAGACTTGGTTACAAGAGTATAGTAAATTGAAGACTGCTGAACTCAATATCCTGAAACAAAGAGCTAAGATTAAACAGATTCAGCTATCTGATAGTGGAACTAAATATTTTTTTTTTCTAAAATCTCTGAAAGGCTGCATCAATAGGTTATTGGGGACATCAAGGATAGAAATGGTGTTGATCAGTATGGATTAAACAAAGTTGGTTTAGCCTTTCAGGATTATTATCAGCATTTGTTAGGATCTGCAATTGATACTGCTGAGTTTGATAATGTTCCTTCTGGCCCTATAGTCACAAATGAGGAGAAAATTGGTCTTATTCAACCTATCTTTACTGAAGAAATAAGAGCAGCTGTTTTCAGTATGGACTCTAATAGTAGCCCAGGAATTAATGGCTTCTCTGCTGGGTTCTTTAAATCAGCTTGGAGTATCATTGCTCATGATTTTTGTAAGGCAATTCAAAGTTTTTTCAAGAAGGGTAAAATGGCTAAGCAAGCTAAATCAACTATTCTTTCTCTTATCCCCAAGAAAGAAATTCCTAGTAGTATAATGGATTTTAGGCCAATCTCTTGTTGTATAGTTTTTTATAAAACTGTTAGTAAAATCATAACTAATAGGATGCAACAAGTGCTCCCTGGTATTGTTGGTGAGGAGCAGGCAACCTTTATTAAAGGAAGGAGAATCCATGAAAATATCTTATTGTCTCAAGCTTTGGTTAAAGGGTATAATAAATAGTTCTTTTTTTTTTTGCTAAAACGTAAGCTTCTCATTCAATAAATCTATTCTGAAGCATCCTTTGAATAGCCAGAGCTACAGTTACAGGCCTACTGACTCTTCCATATATTCCTGCTTCATTCCTTTGCATCCAGATCATATACCAACAAGCCTAGATGGCAGCAGTGCAAATTTTTTTTTTGAGTCTGTTCCATCTTCTGCAGGCTATAACATTCAGAATGTGAATCTCAGCAGCAAGGTGACAGATACAACACAGGTCATGAATGTAATAAATAGTTCATTTCTCCCAAATGCCTGATTAAGGTAGACATTCGAAAAGCTTTTGATTCCTTGCAATGGAACTTTGTAGAAAGAATGTTGTAAGAGTTTGGCATCCCTGAGCAGTTCATTAAATGGATTCTTGGGTGTATTACTGGTACCTGGTTTTCTCTAAAGCTTAATGGAGGCTTGTCTGGGTTTTTTCCTGGTAAGAGTGGTCTTAGGCAAGGGGACCCCCTCTCACCCTATCTTTTTGTTCTTAGCATAGAGGTCTTGTCCAAATCTTTGAGAACTCTATGTCAGCAGGACTCAGTATCTTTCCATCCAAAGTGTTGCAAATTCATCTAACCCATTTAATCTCTGCTGATGACTTGATGGTGTTTGTTAGAGTGATGTACATTTAGTGAGAGCTGTTCGACAATCCTTAGCTGATTTTGCATTGATATCTGGTTTACATGCTAATATGGAGAAGACTAGTATATTTTTTGGTGGTGTCTCTCAGGATATTAAAGCTGCAATCCTAGATGAAACTGGTTTTATTGTTGGAGAGTTTCCATTCAAATATTTAGGCTTTCCCCTTGGAATAACCAGATATTCTGTAAGTATGTTTGATAACCTTATAATCAAGATTCAAAAGAAGATGCAGCATTGGTCAGCCAAAACTCTCTCTTATGCTGGCAAAGCTCAGTTAATCAATTCAGTCATCTTTGGGATTGAAATTTACTGGTGCTCTAGTATCTTACTCCCTCAAGATGTTCATCACAAGATTACTAAGCTTAGCAGGAATTTTATTTGGGGAGTTAAGGTTAGGAGGAGAAAGCTTAAGTTCAAAAGTTGGGCTCATATCTGTGGCCCTTTGAAGAAAGAAGGGTTTAATATTAAAAATGTGCATACTTGGAACATAGCTTTACTATTGTACTGGATTTGGAAGTTATCTACAACTCATGTTGGTATTTGGGCAAGATGGCATCAGTATTATGTTTTAGAGAAGGATAACATCTGGACTATTGCTTCCAAAACATAGTTTTCTTCCAGTATGAAGAGCATTTTAGCACCTAGGGACTTTTTGCTTAATCAAACTGGATCAATTCAGATTGCCAAAGATCTTCTGGAGTCATGGGGTACAGGAGGTAAACTTTATACCAGCATTGTTTATGATCATCTTTTGCAAATTCCTGACCAGGATGATTGGCATTAAGTGTTATTCCAATCAAGTATTGTTCCTAGTCACAGGTTTATTGCAATCCTTGCAGCTCAAGGTAAACTGGCAACTCTGGACAACTCACAGAAGAGGACATTCCAGTTGGCAAATAGATGTTGTTTGTGTAAACAGGAAACTGAGACTCTTCAACATTTATTTTTTAGATGTTCCTTTTCTCAAACAATCTGGTCTGGTCTGCAACATTGGCAGCAACTGGTTGTGCAGATTTCAGATTTGGACGAAGGGATGAAATTGAGCTATGATCATGGGAGTAGAATTGGTTGGATTACTGGTTGGTATAGGGCTACTCTTACTGCTGCCACCTATAGGATTTGGATGGAACGAAATGCACGTATTTTTTAGAGTCATGAGCATTATGTTAAGACTATAATTGATAGAATTAAGTACATTGTTTCAGTGAGGATGTATATGAAGTAGCACTCTAGAGTAATGTTAGATAGGCTTTGCTCTTAGGGAGAGCTTAGTTCACTTGAGATCTCTTTCTAGTTGTACTCTAGTGTGATATTCTTGCAAAATTGTGGTTTTATTTCTTAATGAAATGAAATGATAAGTTTTTGCAAAAAAAAAAAAAAAAAAAAAAAAAAAAAAAAAAATCTTTCAACGAAACCATCACCTAACAAATATAATAATTACAATTATTAGCTAAACTAATTATATAAATAATTAAACTAATTATAAAACTATTACGATAACTATAATTACTAACTTAACAATTAATCAAGTTATATATATATATATATATATATATATATATATATATATATATATATATATATATTAATCATGCTAATTATACATTAGTTATATTAATTATATCATTACGTAACTTAATAACGTAAAACGCGTCTTATGTTAACTAACCAAATCTCACAATCCATACATGGTTTAAATCGTGTTCATTATCCACTCCCTCATTAATATAGTCGTCCACTCCTTAAACCTCCATGCAATAACCACACTTTCCCATTTATCCAGACACTTAATTCAAAATCAAAAATCATCTCAACTTCTCTCACCATCCCGAAAACCGTCAAAACCAAAACAATCAAAATGGCTCCTAAAAAATCATTCAACAGAGAAGTAAAAAATCTTCAAAACTCTTTCAACCCAAAGTTCATTGCCAAGCAAAATAATAGTCACCCAATCCGCTGCCAATGTCGAAAAATCCGACACACCCAAACCGTCCTCTACCAAGCCTTCAACAGTCAAAGCCCAATGTTGCAAGAAAAAAATCTATGGCTACCAAGGGGAGAGGTCGTGGTAGAGAAGGCCGTGGTGGTCTTAAAAAGAGTCCCCCAATTTCTATGATGTTGGACTCTAATGTTGATGTTGATTTTGAGGAAGATAAGCCCACACTTAACCAAATGGCTAGTGAAATCAACAAAGAAAAGGTGGTTATGGAATATTTTGAAGAGGAAGTTAGAGTTGAAAAGGAAAACGAAAAGGAGGATGGTGATGATGTAATTGAAAAAGAAAATGAAGTTGAAAAACAAGTTGTTGTTGAAGTTGAAAAAGAAATAGAGGGTGATGGTGTAAATGAGAAAGAAAAATCGAGTGAAAAAGATGAGGAAAAAAAGGAGAGAGAGAAAAATGATGATGATGCTGAAAAAGT
The DNA here is from genome assembly GCF_048544455.1 of Silene latifolia. Classification (NCBI taxonomy): domain Eukaryota; kingdom Viridiplantae; phylum Streptophyta; class Magnoliopsida; order Caryophyllales; family Caryophyllaceae; genus Silene; species Silene latifolia. The sequence continues at coordinate 167,562,598 of NC_133536.1, forward strand.
CGATTCTCCGGTTGCAAATCCGGAAAAAGGAGTCATGCATGAAGATGAATTCATCCCAAATGATGAAAAAATTGGTGAACCCAAAATTGAAGACAAGGTGTTTGATGATAATCTTGACCCTCTCTCCACCAAAACCTCCAAATTCAAATCTAAAAGAAAAATCAGTGAGTTATTTGGTGATGATGATGATGAACTTATCATTCAAATTCCTACCAAAACCAAAACCAAAACCAAAACAAAAACAAAAACAAAACCCATTACCAAAATAAAGAGGGGCAGGAATCCCAAGGCGGCCAAAAAGACGAGTTACCCAAGGAAGACGGAGATGGTAAAGGAACCGGATGTTGAGGATATTATTGAGGATAAAATTCCTCTCAATAATTGCATGGAGTTGATGTTAACAATTCATGATGATGCCTTCAAAAACAATGTCCTTGCTCATCTCAACTCCATCGATCTCCCGGATGATACTCTCAAGCTATGCCAAGGAATGCTTGCATGTTGCTTCCATAGTGGAAGACGGTACAAAAAATCATGGTATGATCCTTCTGTGGTTTTTGCATTCTTCAAAGCTACTGTTTTTTGTCAAGGTTGGTTTGATCTCCTTGACAAATACTCTCCGGTGTATATGTCGGAGGTAATTAAGTTCTATGCTACAGTCAAGGTTGATTTTGCATCAAAAACTCTCTCGACATTCACAAACAAAAAACCCTTTGTCTTGACCATGGACCAACTTGCCTTGAGGTTGAAGTCGTGGGCCTTACCTGCTTTCCTAAGAGTACTTGGGGTGATATTTATGAAGCTATGGCTAGTGAGGTTGTGAGAACTCTTCGACCCGATAATGACAATGGACCAACCAACATTTATGCTCATGAACATCGTGCCCCCACTGTTTCACCTTTAACCTTGTTCCCCGAGCCATATTACCAAGCAACAATAGTCGGGGAAGATGCTCTCTTCTTGAGATGCTTCTTCTCCACCATATTCTTAAGCGTCGCCCAATCAACCTTCCCCAACTCATTCTTCACCATATAAATGAGATAGCCCCCAACCTTCAAAAGAGAAATTTTGACAAAAAAACTGTGATTCCTTATGGTAGGTGGTTGTCCATTATTTTCATGAAGAGGAACCTAGTCATGAAAAGTATCCCCGGTATTGATAAGTTGAGTGATGAAATGACCATGGGTTTAATTTCTCAAATTACTTTGGCTATTAGCAATGGGAAGTTTATTCGTAAGTTCTCGGGAAACGGTAAGTCCGGTGCAATTGGCTCAGCTGTTAAAATGGGTGCAGTACATGCTAAATTGGATAAGCTGTTGACCATGGTGTCTAAATTGGTCATTGACAATGAGGCCCGTAAGGAGGAAGTTGCTGAGCTCAAGACCATTGATGAATATCTCATTGAGCGTGTGCAAGCTCTTGGTGATGGTTCTCTCAATGAGGCATCAGTGCCTAAAATTGCCTTCCTACCCTTTTGTCTTTTTGTTTTTAAATCTTATGCAAACCGTGAACTCTTTTTTTCTTGGTTTTTGAACTTTTGTTGTGGTTTAATTATGTACTACTTAAACATGATTTGTCCTTATCTTGATGATGTCAAGACGGGGAAGTAGTTAATTATGTGTTTATGTGTTGACGAATGACTCTTAGGCTAAGGTTCACCGTGGAAATGTCTTAGCTACCATGATTAGATGTTCTACTTAGGAAAAGTATGTTGACCATCAATCACCTTGATCATATTTGTTTGATGTCTTTTATTGGTTGAAAGACCGACTCACCATGGGCTTAGGTGGAACTTAACACATATTTTAAACTTGCCATCATCAAAGGGGGAATTTGTTAGAACACACTTGGTTGTTGATGCCAAATTTCATTGTCATTTAATTGGTTGCCTCTTAGTTAAATTGTTTAGAAAATTAAAGCATCCAATGATTCTTCAAAGAAGCCCAAAGATGATCAAGATGAAAGACAAGTCAAGAAAGCCCATTGCCTAGAATGATTGTTATAAAGGAGGTAGTTAAACATATCCTCTTTTAAGCATAAGTGATTGCAAAACCATGCAACAGTTCTTGTGACTGTTGCACCACGGTTTCTGATACTAATGTAATGGAGAATTTTACAAAAATTCATAAGTGTTCAAATAGTTTCAAAAGCAATATTCTAAAAGGTTTTAAATTTGAAAAACAAAGTTTTGAAATAATTTCATAAATGAAAGAGCTCAAAATGAATAATTCAAATCCTCTTTAATTGTGCATCTTACTTTTACATAAATGGAAAAGTTGAAGTAGTTAAGTACAAATGCTTTTTACCATTTGTGGTAAGTTGTCATGTTGAGTGTATTGGAACTTAAATTCTGAGAAAAGCTAAAGCATTCTGATTTTTTTATATAGTTAAGAAACACCTAACATTTATATTCAATCTAAGCTACTTAATATATTAATGAATTATATTCTCTAAGGTACCACCTTAGGTCATTTCTTATACTATAAATAAGGAGCCTTAGAATTAATTTATTGTCAAGACTTTGAAGAGCATTCATTGTAAAATACTTCGCAAATCTTTTCAGCATTTAAAGCTTTGTTCTTCAATCATTTTTAAAACCTCTAATATGTTTTCAAAAGTCTTCACTTGTTTTTCAATGCTCTAAAATCTCTAGGTATCAGTTCGCTTTACTGTTGCATAAAGAGTATGTTCAATGATTCTCGTGTTTAGGTCTTAATTGTAATCTCCATGTTTTTAAGTGAACCACTGATATTCTGACTCTCTAAACCTATGAGATAGAACTTAAGTCTTGAAGCGGAGTAGCTTTGAGCAAGGGAAAGTATTGAAGCGGAGTAGTTTCAAGCAATTGCAACCAGAGTAGGTTGGCGAGTTATTTTTATTGTAATCGTTTAGTTAAGTTTGAGTAAATTTCTAAACAAGCAATAAAATAACGGTCGAACGTAGGCTCCAGAGTAGGAGTTAAACCAATTTTTAAAACATCGTCTTGTTTGTTTATTTACTTTTACGTTCTCTTATCATTGTCTTTCTATTTTTCAATCTCGCTGCCAGTACTGTGCAACAGTCAACCATACTGTTACATAGACCTGCTGTATCTCTTGTTAACTTACAATCTATTAAGTTTATCAAGTTTGTACTTAATAACTCTTACTTGCCCTAGCCTCTAATCAAGTAAAGGAGAAAATTTTTAAAAGGTACACCTAATTCACCCCCTCCCCCTCTTAGTTGTTTATTATTCTTAACTCTTCAGGGTACATTAGACCTAGTGCTTCAGCATGGGGAGTATCGGTTCTATTTGACAATAAGAAGGACAGGACTTTGAGGTTATGTATCGACAATAGGGAGTTGAATTGTCGTGGACCCTACAAAGATCGAAGCCGTGTCAAAATGGGTAGCACCCAAGAATATAGTGGAAATCTGAAGTTTTGTAGGTCTAGCCGGGTATTATCGTCGATTCGTGAAAGACTTCTCCAATATCGCTAGACCTTTGACGTCATTGATGAGAAAGGAAAACTATTTCAAGTGGGACGGGAGTTATGAGACAGCCTTCTTGACCCTAAAGGAGCGCCTAACCACGGCCTCGATGTTAGCCTTGCTGGAAGGGAGAGAGAACATTGAAGCTTATACCGACGCTTCAAAGAATGGTGTGGGATGTGAACTCATGCAAAATGGTAGAGTCATTGCTTATGCATCGCGACAATTAAAGTCCTATGAGGAGAACTATCCGACACATGATCAAGAGTTGGGAGCCGTTGTCTTTATCTTGAATATTTCGAGACACTATTTTATGGAGCAACCTTTAAAGTGTTTTCCAAAAACAATAGTTTGAAATACATATATACCCAAAATGAGTTGAACATGAGACAAAGAAGATAGATTGAACTCATTGGGGACTATGACTTGAAGATAGTATACCATGAAGGAAAAGCCAATGTGGTGGCCGATGCCTTGAGTAGGAAGTCGGTGCACTCCTTGTGTACGCCTTATCCATGCAAATATTAAAGGAGGAAGTGAAGAAGATGGGCATTCATATGATACGAAGAGGGGAGGCAATTGGAGACTTAACCTTAGAACCCGAGTTGTACGATGAAATTCGAGAGAAGCAAGCAAGTGATGTGAAGATCCAAGAATGGAGAGAAGTGCTAGAAAGGGGAGAGCCCTCAAGGTTTGAGTTTCATAGAGATGGAAGTCTTAGATTCAAAGGTAGGTGGTGCATAACAAATGTTGAAGAGCTTAAGAAAAAGATCATGAATAAAGCGCCTAACACGCCTTACTCGGTGCACCCAGGTGGTGATAAGTTTTACAAGGACCTTACGAAGACATTTTGGTGGTCAAACATAAAGAGAGAAGTGCCGGAATTTGTGGCAAGATGCTTGACTTGCCAAAGAGTGAAGGGAGAACAAAAGAGACCACAAGGGAAAGTTCAACTGCTATAGGTGACGGAATAGAAGTGGGAGTTGATATCTATGGATTTCATAGTGGGGTTACCAAGAACTCAAAAATGGAACAACATGATTTGGGATAGGTTAACCAAAATGGCTCATTTCATTTCAATGAAAGACAATTGGAGCAAGGTGGAATTAGAAAATGCATATTGCAAGTATCACTACTATAGATATAGGGTATAACACCGGTTAAAAACCATTGTTATATAAAAAAGCGGACGTTGTTAAAGCGTCCGTTGTTAAAGGTTTTAACAACGGTTGGTTTTTTTAAGAAACCCGTTGTGAAAACTATTAACAATGGTTAAAAACCGTTGTCGTTACGAGACATTCGTTGTGGAAAGTGTGACTAATGTTTGGTCGAAAAGTTATAACAACGGTTACAATAGAAAAAACCGTTGTTATAACTAAAGACAATGGGTTTTTTTAAAATAAACGTTGTTATTGTTTTTAAAAAAAATAAAAAAAAAAATAAAATACAAAGCATTACTGCCAAAATCCCTCCTGCATCAATTAATTATATATTACTAGATGCATGCACTATTACTGCCAAAATCTCTGCATGAAAGGACACAATATATGGAATGCGAAGGGTTATAAGATTTGAAGCAGGGACATGGCACAACTTCCTAAACATATTAATTAAAAAAAACTCAAACGACACATTACTAATTATAAATTCATTCCACTATCTCAATAACCAATCCATTATATCACTATCTCCACCCTAAAATCCAAACCCTAAATCTTTAAAACCTAACAAACTCCAAACTTCATTCAATAATGAATGATACCATTCGTTTAACATGCATTATGACCGAGTACAACAAAAGTTTCATACGCATTAAGTTTATGTATATATATCAATTAATTAAGTTTATGTATGTTAAATGTGGATTTGTTTTACTATCGTCTCCATCATATTCTTTGTTTTATTTTATTTAATTTGTTTTACTAATAAACGCAGAAAAACTAAGCGAATAATAATTAGAGAAAGAACAATGACGGGGAAAAACACATGCAAATAAAATAATTAGAGAAAGAACAATAATGACGGAGATGACAAAACCTAAAACCATAAAACGATAGATATATACCTGATAATTAGAGAAAGAAAGAGACGATGACAAAAACAGTGACGGAGATGATAAAGCGACGATGAGAAAGAGAAGATGAGAAAGAGACGATGAGAAAGAGTATGGTTGTGTGTTTGTGTTTGTGTTTGTGGTTGTAGCTGATCTGTGTTTGTGTGGTATATATTGTGGTATTTCCTTGAAAGTATTGACAACGGTTATTACACATAAACCCGTTGTCATTAGATAATATATTAACAACGGTTCCTTTGACAACCGTTGTTAAAAAGTATTAACAACGGGTTCTAATATAACCGTTGTAAGTACTTTTCACTAATTTTGCGCCAAATTAATAACAACGGTTATAATGTATTACAGAGTAAACTGTTGTTATTAGTTTTTATATTAACAACGGTTGTGCAAGTTTGACCCATTGTCAAAACCAATAACAACGGTTAACAACTCATAACCGTTGTCATTAAGTTTAGTAAAACTACGCGCCATCCATTCTACAACGTCTTATGGTGATTTTTGTGAAAAAAGCGTTGTTAAAGGGCCGTTGTGGTTGCCTGGATATGTAGTAGTGTATGTAGTGAAGCTTCATGGATTTCCAAAAGATATTGTGTCGGACCGTGACTCACGATTCATTTCAAGGTTTTGGCAAGAGCATCAAAGCTCTTTGGGTACTCAATTGAAAATGAGTATGGCTATCCACCCGACAACGGATGGACAAATGGAAAAAACCATCCGAACCTTGAAAGACATGTTGAGAGCTTGCATCTTGGAATTTGGGGGTTCTTGGGAAGATAGGCTACATTTGATCGAATTTTCGTACAATAATAGCTACCATGCTAGAATTGGCATGACACCGTTTGAAGCCTTGTATGGGAGGAAGTGTCGAAGTCCGATATGTTGGGAATATAGCACCAAAGCCGTATTGTTGGGACCTCAAATGATCCAAGACATGATTTACCAAGTGCACAGAATCCAAGAGAAGATGAGGGCGGCACAGCTTAGGCAAAAGAGTTATGCTGATTTGAGGAGAAGCGACATTGAATTTATGGTGGGAGATAAGGTGTTACTCAAGGTTTCACCCATGAGGAGAGTAATGAGATTTGGAAAAAGAGGCGGGTTGAGCCAAAAGTTCATTAGGCCTTATGAGACATTCAGTAGAGTTAGAGAAGTCGCCTACCGTTTAGTACTTCCCTCGGCCTTGGAGAGAGTTCACAATGTTTTTCATGTGTCTCAATTATGCAAATATATAAGTGACTCTCCACATGTGCTTGAGGCGGAAACGATCGAGTTAGATTATATTTTAACATATGTGGATATGCCCAAGGAGATCCTAGACCGGAAGCTAAGGAAGACAAGGCGTGGTGAGACGATGTTTGTAAAGGTATTCTGGTCTAACCATCTAGTAGGGGACGCCACATGGGAGGCTGAGGAAACCATGAAAGAACGATACCCTCACCTTTTCGCACAAGTATAAGTTTGCTTATGAGGTCGTGACCATTTTTCTAGAGGGGTAGGGCATATTACGTAAGTACAAGAAGTACAAGTTTTTCCTTCTTTCTTCTTCTTAGGTTGTCATCACCGCACCTCATAGCATCTTAGTTTGTCACAGTGTACTAGTCTCATGTTTTTTGACCTACCATTATACACCCTTGGGACAATAAGGGACAATGATTTTTGGTAGACTATTGTGTTGGGTGTTAACTTCGAGGACAAAGTTCTTTTTAAGGGGAGAAGATTGTAATACCTCGCATTTTATAGGACCGTACCTGACTGAGTAGACAGTCTACTCGGCCGAGTAGACAGTCCACTCGGCCGAGTGGAACTTGGGAAGTGGCTGGAAATTGGTGAAACCTGGTCACTCAACCGAGTGGAGCCCCTTTCGATCGAGTGGATCGGACACTCGATCGAGCGGACCAGGCACTCGATCGAGTGCCCGGTCGTGTCCAGTTTTACGTGAGATGTGGTTGGTGGTATGTCGCTTTCGAGCCTTTTCCTTTTCAGATTTCCCCCACCTAAATCACTCCCAACCTAATCTTACCACTCTCTGAACACTGTAAACACTCACAAACAACCACATAAATTTATCCTCTAAAAATCCAACCTCCATATTTGAAGAGTTCTTGCCATCCTACCTCCCTACTTCATCCACAACATTTTTAAGTCCATTTACACTTTTGTTTCCTTAATCTTATCTTAGTAAACCTTAATTATTCATCGTAGATTATGTCATAATTAATTAGGATTATGGGTAATTAAGATAGGTAATTAAGGGGATTAATTAGTATGATTATTATAGTGGATTATGGTAATGAATGTAGTAATTAATTTGTGTAGGAAGCTTCATTGAGGAGCATTTATAGGCCTTAGCTTGAGACTTTGTGAAGATAAGCTTGAGGTAGGGTTTTTCTTACTTAGCTCTAATAATATAGATGTTTAATTATGCATTTATTGTCATTAATTACACTTATCTCATGATAGTTGCAATATAGCATGTTTATTGGTAATTAGGGTTTTTGACATGATATGGTCTTGTGTTAATTTTACACATGGTAAAGTAATAAGTATGGTTAAATGTCATATAAATGGTTAGAATGCATTATAACATGTTAGGAAGCAATTACATGAAAAGAGGTGAATTAATGAAGAATTGAGCATTGTGACATATTATGCTTGGTGTGATTACATGATTCTTTTTGGAAATTAATTGTGTTGATTATTGTATTGATTGGTGTTGGAGGATTGTGGAGTATACTTGGTTGTTTTTGTTGTGGAGACGGAAGACGATTGGGATACCGTCTTCCACTTGAGTCACCTCTTGGAGCTTCCCACTCCAAGGGGTTGTGCACATTTAGTACTTGAGTTTTAGAGGGACGCGTGTTGTTGAGGCACGATGTCTAGCATAGAACTCGAGTCGCTCTCGGGGCCGGTACCAACACACGGTGTTCCGAGTATCTAATGTTGGTATTTGTGTCGTGGACTTGTCCCTAGCCGGTTATGTGCAGGTGAGAAACTTGGAGAATGGTTTTATTCATTTAACACACTTGTTAGATTCATGGTTGATTGTCTTAGCATTTATTACATGAGCATTTAGTCCTTCTTAGTGGCATTTATTGAGCATTTAAATTATTAAGCTAACACTTGGGTTTTAAAATATATGTGGTGAACCATATGGTGATTTCCGCCCATATGGGGGAACAATGATTTGGCAGGTTAGCTTTGCTTAGATACGGAGGTTTGCGAGCAGTCTTCACTTTGTGGTCATCACATTGGTTGTCTAGCTTTTGACTATTTAAACTCCACTTTTATTTCGATATGGTTTTATTAAATAGGATGATATTTGCATTCCTAAACATGTAACTAATTATCTAACTATAACTTATCTATTTAAAATTATCGCCTTAAATCCCTCTTTACTCATTTGTTCTCACTACAAGCTTGGAAAACCAAGTCATGTGATGCTCCCATGCATTCGGTTTACCTTGAGGAAGGATCCCGACTTATGAGAGTGGTATAAAACCCATCACCCTCGGTTTACCCATGACAAACACACCCCTAAAACAGCCCATCTAATACACCAAAACCCGACACAACGACCTCTACCACAAGCCACCACTGCCAACCACCCTCTCATGGTCTTGACACCAGTCCTAGCCACCACACGTGGTCACCAACCCATGTCCTAACAACTACAACAACTACACCAACAACAAGAGCAACACACGAAAACAACCAATAATAACCACCACAAACCACTTGCGGCCACCACCGTGGTCTCCTTTGACCCACGGAGGGCCCACCAGCAGCGCCCCTTCCCACGGTCAGGGATTAGCCAGGTCATGAGGGTCATAATACACAGTTTTAGACAAACATCCACACACAAGCAATGTTTTGAATTTCCGGCAACCACCGTACAATGTACGACCTTCAACCAGGCCAATGCCACCACTATGGTCGACTAACCACCACGAACCCAACCAACCCAGGTCTGAGTTAAACAAGTCACGGCAAGGGGTTCAACACTCGAGTTTAACTTGTAATAACAACCGAACAACACCTTCAAAATTCCGACCAACCACCCATAAAGCCCCCGCTTTTGCCACCCTTAACCACCCACATAAGTTAACCCAATACCAGGAACCACCCTACGCACGCCTAGGTAAGTCAAACCTCGGTTAAGGCTCAAATAACATGTAAAATATATAAAATAATCACCCGTACAACAACCCTTTCAAACATGTGTTTCATGCCAGTCCATGGTGGTCAACGGAGGACCCCTAATGGCACACGATCAAGTCACGACAACAACAAGTCAATAGGTGGTCTAATTAACTAGTTATATCAATTATGAGATGAGTACGTTATGAGACGGTTTTAAAATATTACCTCAAGACGATTCTATGTCAATTCTTTTTCTTTGCCTCTAGATCTCCCTCTCTCTCTCTCTCTAATTGTGAGTTATTATGTTTATAAATTTCTGAGTGAATAAGGGTCAATATAAGGCTTGTGTCTTTTATTTATAATAGTAAAGTAGGTCATAAAGAAAGGTTTTAGGAATTTATATTATATATTATTAATCTGCCAATTATATTATATACTATTATTATTATTACTGTATTATTAGTCCATTACCACCCTTACACGACATACTATACACGGTCCATATCACATCCCATCTCCTCCATTATTTTATTGTTTTATTCCGTCTCACAACGTAGTTATTAATCATAAATATCATTTCGGAAAATTCACGTGGTACCCCTAAACTTTGCCACTTTCCACATAGTACCCAGTATTTTTAGTTTGTATACATGTTACCCTTCACGTTTGATTTTTATGCACAACATATCTTTTTTGTCGCTCTAACAAACTTCAATTCAGCATAGCCCATGCACCGCAACTCGGAATAGACCAATTTTTTGTTCTACAAACATTTTCTTGTCATAATCTACAATTAGAGGGAAAAAACGGTCGACGTACATTTCTTGGGTTTTTTCTCTCGAAAACCTAAAATGAACCATAACTTCGATCTTAAATTTTCAAATGATAATTTTTTCTTTTATCAAAGTATAGATCTCCAAGAGGTAATCAGTTTTAAAAAAAATTTGGCCAATTCCGAATTCTGGTTATGATTTATGCTCAATTGAAGATATTAAGAACGATAGAAAGAACATGTTGTACTTAAAAATCAAACTTAAAGGTTATCATGTGCACCAGCTTAAAAAGTTAGATACCACGTACAAAATGACATACTTAAGGGGTACCATGTGAATTTTTTGATATCATTTTATACAATGTTCAAATTAAATTTATAAAACACATTTTCACCATTGACTAGCTACTAACCATGCCATTAAAATACTAGGTATTGCATTTTGTGACCGTTTTCACCACATATAAAGCAACCAATAGTGCAATTTGACCTTTTATTTAGAAAACCTCTTTTCCTTGTTTTGTTGTTGTACCTTTTAGAGTTTCGACCATTAATCATTCCAACAATGTTTTTAGTGAACATTGCAAACACGTCATCTCCATCCTCCTCGTCTTTTGAGAGAGAATTTAGAGCGAGCCCTTTCCCTTTAGAACATTCACAAGAACTCTTCATGAGGGTTAGCTCATAAGCCATGAGTAAACCCGTTAGTTCATTAAGGGTTAGGAGTGATAATTCTTTAGCTTCCTCGATGTCAAAACCTTCGGTTACCACTTTTCAGTTAAGCTACGAAAAATTTTATGGACCAAGTCCTCGGATTCAAATTTTCTACATAGACTCTTAAGGTCATTGATAATAGAGGAACGAGAAGACAAACTATTAATTGACTCATCTCTTGTCATATTGAACATCTCATACAGTTGCATGAGAATATCAACACGATACTTTTTTACTTGTGGCGTTCTCTCATAAGCAAGGCTTAGGGTGTCCCAATTTTTTTTGGCAAAGGTACATCCGAAGATCAAGTTAATCTCTTGTTTACCGATGCCATGTTGAAGGATGAAGATGACTTTAGAGTTTTTCTCGACCTTCCTAGAACCAGCCTCAACATATTTGTCCTTACTTTTTAGGGTACAAGTACCATGCATTTCTGACTATGATAGCGAGTGGACCCTTTTGAATAATCAACCAACATTCATAGTCCGCACTTTTAACATAGTGCTCCATGCGGGGTTTCGATCATGCATAGTTTTCTTGCTTGAAGATGGGATATTTAGTGTGTTTTCAATCGTCAATAACTATAGGATAAACACTTTGGATTTAACCAATATCAACAACATGAGTTAAGAGCGAATAGAACTTAAAAGGGGAGGGGGTGAATTAGGTGTAACATTAAAAACTTTATCCTTATCTTGGTTAATTGATAGCACAAGTAAGAGTTATAAATTACATAACTTAAGAAACTCAATTGATTGTGAGTTCATAAGTAGGTACAACAGGTCTATGACACCGTCCAACCGTTATTTTATTACCTGTTTAGAAATTTACTCGAACTTACTTGTGGACCAAGCCACCCACGTCGAACATTTTGTATTGAGGCGGCGGCACTTCTCCCACGAAAATTTGTGAACAAAGCACATCATAGGCCGTTACCGATTTGAAAGGCATTGAAACCGGTGAAAGGTTTGAGCAAGTTTACATTTGTGGAGTCGCCACCAATTTTTATGGAAAATTGGAAACGTTCGAATACTGCATGCCATGTCAAGACACAAAGTAGTGACATGAACACTAATAAATTCGTTGCCCTTAGCATTTTATGTCTAGAATGACTCTCGCGATGCCAGTAAACACGGATGCTCATAGAGATCTTGAGTAAGAAGTGAGGGTACGTATTAGGAAGCTCTTTATTTGAACACCTAATCTCGCCCGCCTCGATAGCGGCCTCTAGTAATGATCAGGGAAGTTATTTATACTCGATATGTTCTCAGTTGTATGCATGCTACGCAACAAACAATTGATTAGACCTAGCGTGTGAACTTTACTAAGTGGGTTGACATACAAGTTTATCACTCAATTGGGTCGAAGTTGGAATTAAATTCGTTACATGTGAATAGCCAGATAAATAAATCAAACAAGAACGAATATGAAATGAACAAACTATAGTTACAATAAATTACAATGAGAACTGAATTTAAATTATAAACATGCCCAAAAGATTTTTAGAATAAAAGAAAATAAATAAAAGGAGTAATATAAATTAAAAGAAATAAAAGAATTGAAATTGGAATATAGGACTATGAAGATGTATCGAATTGGAGGTGATAATAAGGATAATAGTCGATTATACTCCTAATTAGAAAACTTACGTCAATACGAGAAGAGTTAAGAGGCAGAAGCCATCTCCGAACAGGCACAGCAAAGCATCGGTTTATACGACTGTTCTCGAGTTGGATTCTGACTGTGAAAGTCAGACTCGTTGTTCGTTATTGTTCATATGTTAATTTACATTGATTATTGATATATGACTCGAGTAGAAATGAATTAGCATGTTATATGTACTGAAAATCGTCATAAGTAAGATTAAAACGAATTTATAACGAATTATAAAACGGTTTAAGAACTACAATGGATTAAGATGTAGGATTTATAAAGATCGAAGCTTTCAATGATACTAAAGGAGGTGCAGGTTGAAATTAACACTGGAAACCCAACTAAAAGCATGTACAAAGACGAATTCAAAAGACTCGATATGGAGAAATTGAATCCTTTAAATCCGGGTTTGAATAAATGACAAAACCCCGCAAATATTGATTATTAGGGATTTATGTCTAAAGGATTTGATAAAATTAAGTAATAAAACCTAATTTAAAAATTACTAGACGAAATAAGAAGAAAAGAACGAAGAAAGAATATAAAAGGCGAAAGAAGCGAAAACCCGAGGAAGAAGAAGAAGTGCAGAAACTGAGGGCAACCTCTAGAAGAGGCTTAGTAGATGCTGCGGCCTTTCCCGAAGGCGCATCCATTGATGCGATTCTTCCCCACGTCAGATCTCTGATGTTTCCGTCAAAAGGTTTTGAAAACGGTTTTGAGCATGCTTATCACATAAATTCTTACAAAAATTATTACAGAAAAAAAAACAAAAGGATTAAAGTGAGATTTTACACCCTCGGACTTACATGTTAGCGTCGCGAGATTTAGCTAAATCGGTTTTTAGTGGTAACTCGACTCGAACTTTAATGCAAATATGAAAGTGCCCTTGATAGACGATTTTAAAAGTTTGATTAATTATGGTGTAGTGGTCAAATTGATCGGTCTATGCAACGTGACTGGTACCCGAAATGATCTGGGCTTATGTGGTCGCGTAGAGCAAGTATGTAGGCATCGATAAGGAAGAGCGCAGTCTTAGAATGCAAAGGGAGAAGAGAAAGGCGGACACTCGCGTCAGAAAAATGTGAGGCGAAGTCCTCTATTTATATTAATCACGAGGTAGGATTTAGGAAAAGGATATGCAAGGCAATAGGAAAGGAATAACCAACTAAGGTTCAAACACGGAAACTGGTATGGAAAAAAGCCCTAAGAAAAGGCACGGCAGGTGTTTCGACCCTTAGAAGAGGCGCGGCACGCACCTTGTGCGTCCCTTGTCGGGTAGTTTCCTTCTTCGTAAGAAAGCACATTTGATAGCCTTTCGTATTTTAAGCATAACTTTCCCTACAAGAATCATATCGAGGTGATTTAGGTGGTGTTGGAAAGATAAGAGAAAGATATAAAACTTACTTTGAAATAGGCCAGACCTAAAAAAATCGTTATCACGTCCTAAAATGGGCCTGAAGGTCGGGTTGTCATTTTAGCTAAATGAAATGCACATTTTGCAATGTAAACTTAAGTTTAGCCTAAAGAACTGACACGGGACTCAAAATGAGATATACTCCTAACATTTTATGACATCCTAACCTTAGGTAGACAAGCACATTTGCTTTTTGACTCAGGATTGACGGTTTTAGAAAATATAAACGGTTTTTGACCCAAACTCCAAATTTACTATAATTACTGTCAAAACAACCGTATCAGCGCGTAGATGACGACCATGGAGTAGACACAATTGTATGGGTTAGCTTTTATTAAACGATTTACAAAACGTCATAAAATCGTGACATATGCTAAATATGCGGCCCACTCATGACTGGGTGTTTGGCGGAAGGTGCAGAAATTAGGTATCTACAGAGCCGCCACTTTGACTCAGGCTTGGACAAGGCAAAAGTCAAAGTGTAGCCCTCAGTTCAATCGAAGGTTACAACCTGAAAACTATGGCGACGCTAGGCGGCTCAAGGGAACTGAGCCAAGAACCTGTCGTCGGGAACATTTTTGAGTCTGTCGACTTCCAGGGAGGGTCGTTTAAAGTCTAATTAGACTATGTAAGGAAGCTCGCCATCCATAAGAAGAAATCATACCTGAGATTATCTTTCCTGAGATGTTTCCGGAGGTGCGTAAGAGCTGAGGATAAGATCTAAAGGATATATAAGGATTGTGCTAAAATGTGGGCCCTAAAGGAAAACATCGACGGGAAGGAGATCAAATATAAGTTCAACCTAAGGGGTAACCATGGTTTGGGTGTAGGAACTCTAAGGGAGAGTGGTCCTAAAGGATTATGATCCTAGGGGTAGAAGTGTATGAACTCTAGAGAGTTTGAGAACCTAAAGAGCTGGGTGTATGAACCTGAAGGGAGCTGGGATCCTGATATCATACGAATATAAAGACTGACTGGGTAACAACCTAAAGGATTATGAACCTAAGGACAGGCTGGTATGGGAACTTAAAGGCTTATGAACCGAAGAGGATAGGCTGGTATCGGAACTAAGCATCTAGGGGTAGGAATCCTAACTTTAGGTTTACGTACCTAAGGAAGGAGGCTCTGGTTTAAGAACTTCGTGGGGAACGTAATAATAATAAAGGCGGGACATTATGGGCCCCACTAGGGAAAAGGACAAAAGCAAGAACGTTATAGGCACCGCCAGGAGAGCAATAAAGAATATAGCAAGAATGTTATGGGCACCGCCAGGAGAAAAGCTGCGACAGGACTTTATGTGGAACCGCCGAAAAATAATCAACTTTTAAATAGCAGGACGTTATGGGCACTGTTGGAGAAGAAGGCACGAACATTAAGGGCACCGCTAGAAGAACAATTTGCTTGAAAAGGCTGCGGCAGGACTTTATGTGGAACCACCGAAAAATAATCATCTTTGTAAATAGCCTGACGTTATGGGCACTGCTAGAGAAGAAGGGAAGAACGTTATGGGCACCACCAGGAGATCAATTTTCTTGAAAAAGATGCGGCAGGACTTTATGTGGAACCGCCAAGGAAAATAAGCTTTGCGGGTACTAGAACGTTGGTAGAAACTGCCGGTAAACAATAATATTGCAGGTAGAAGAACGAACTGGATCTGTTTCCGAGAAATATGTAGGCTATAAGCAGCAATGAATTCTTACTGGCGAATATATCGATGATTAGGAGCATATTGATCGTCGGGGAAGAAACCTTGAGCATATACGGCGAATACTGCTAGGGAACATCTGATGACAGAGACTTAACTGCCGCTGTGGAGAATGAAAACTTGGGCGAAGCCCCCAGTTGGAGCGAGCACCACTTCTTATAACTCCCTGCATGGTTAGTGGCCACACAAACAATCTAACAGGAAAATAGCACATAAACGATTAGCACGTGGATCTCGAATAAGGAACAAAACATACAAGTTTTGAAAGCTCTTTCTTTATAAAATTGTTTAAAAGTTGGAATACGAAATTTGTTGCTTGTAATGCGCTATACATATTCAATGGGATTTAGACGCATGACTGACATGATACAGACCTCATACGGACGAAATATGACAGACTGACAGAATAAAGACTTAGGTTTGATACGATACGTGGATGACTCCGACACAACTTTGCCTTGTTATGCGCAACCCCTACCAAATATGGGTGACAACGCGTATAAGTTCCAACAGTATAAGATTTGCAAGAATGAGTACATATAAAGGTATTGATGGGGACGGGTCAAATGTCTGCTTTGGACATCCTTTGTTATCGTCTCATGTAATGAGATGCTTTATTGAGGCATGATAACTTAGAGAATCGATCTAATATCTTGCCATCGCCTAGACCGAGCACTAGCTTAACTCAAATGGGACTCGAAGAGTAAAAGGGAGGGATAAATGACGGGTGGCACCTCGGAAGAAAAGCCCCCAAAATGAGAACATGACTCGGGAATTTGGTAAAAAGAAGACTAGGCGACAAGAAGGATCCCCCAGTAAAGAAATAAAAAATGGATGGTTATGGTGAGGCTGGTAATGAAATAGGAAGGGATGGTTATAAAATGGGTCTCGATAATTGAGGTTGAATGTTTATGATTGGTGTGGTTGCGTCCTTGTTAGAGGACTGCCTATGTATTCACGTGGAGTAAAATTAAACCAGATCGTAGTTCTGAGTGTGTGCCTAAGCTATGCTGTTAGGGCCTTAACGTGCATAGGCAACAAGGGTAACAATCCTTTGGAAACTCAAAAAACCGATTTGAGATAACTCCCTCTGATCATAGACCAAAGAGGTATAATTAAGCTTGTAAAAATTTCCTTGTCGTGTGATCACGCTCAAGAAACCCTAATGATGACGAATTGAATATGTCCCGTTCTGGGTATCAAAGTATTTGAAGACTCCGTGTCTGGGTCAAGGTGAAACTGGATTGGATATTTGGAATGTGGAGCTCGGAAATAAGAGGCTTTGATGAACAATCTTTGGAGCTTGATTTTGTGAAGTTAAGGCTCGATGGGATTATGGCTTGTAATATGGCTTGGAAATGGAGTCTCTTGGCTTGATGTAGCCTTAGCACATAAAGGTAGATTAATTGATGCGGGATCAAGTTTTCATGTCTTGGCTCTAAAGGATGGGTATACTTGACAAGCTTGAGAGAATTCTCAAAATTCCTAACTATCTCCCTGTAACGGTCTCAATAAGGACTTAGTTGTGTGATGTGTGAAAGGCTAAGCGTGGGTGCTAGCTGACCATCTTCATCGATGTTTTGATTCTACATAGACTATAGCATTATTCTGTTCAGTATTTGATTCCAGGCTTGTTCTTGATTCAGACTCAGATTCTTGGTCTGGAATATATCTCGGCTTCTTGCTCAGATTCTTGATTCGGGTTTTTTTGAAGAATACTTTGGCTTTGGATATTGACATTGACTTGCTTGATTGAGCCTTATTCTTTTGACACTTTTATCTTGGATTACGGGCATAACTGCGGCCTTGGATATTGGCAACAGTTTTTCTTGATTGATCCTTTGTCTTTGATCATGACTCGTATCGTCTTGGATTTACTTGGTACCAAGGATTTGGGTCAGACTAGCCTCTTTGTTGTGAAACGGGTTTGTCTTTAATATGTGGGTTGTGTATTGTGGGAAATGGGCTCGCCTTCCATCATAGATCATTATCATTAACAAAGGAGATGGTCTAGATTCGTCCTAAAATCTCTTGTGATAGGCCCGTCCTAAACTAGGTTGCAGTGAAAGGATTTCTATTATCAGACATGGAATAGGTAAAGAAAGTGGACGCGGAGTCTCGAGTCCTTTACAAAATCATTACGTATCATTACTTGAGTGTACTCACATCGACTCGACATGTGTTGTTATTTGTTTTAAAATGTCTTAAAACAATTCTCGTTGTCACAGGAAAAGGTAAGAGAAAAGAAGAGAAGAATATATGGATTAAAAATTGTGCTTTTTATTGAAATGAAGAATGAATTTATAGACTCGAGAAGACATGTGACTTGTGGGACAGCCCCCCAGGTTGTCACTAGGAATGGAAATGGACACAAAGAAAGACACTAGAATAATTATGGGATAGAAAGCCTAGGACTCGGACTTGGACCCTGACGCAATCTTAGATCGAGACTCGTAATCATCGACCCACGGTTGAACATTTTCTTTTCCAGCAAATGGCTTCGACCCTCGATTTTGAGCATTCATCCATTTGAGCCCCTCGCCCTCTTTGTTTGGGATGATTGGTGGAGAACATTTAAGAGGGTTTCCTGACTAGTGGTATATCCATGAGGATTGCCTAAGTTGCCTTGTGGGTTAAAGGTTGAGAGGGACAGTTTCCCACTTTTAATCATATTTTGGATCTCATGTTTGAGCTTATAGCACACCTCGGTATTGTGTCATTTACCTCTATGGAATTCACAGTATGACTTGCAATCCCAAAACCGGGTTACCTTATCAGGCACTTGATCCGGAGTCGGACCGACAGGTCGAAGGAGTCCTAGAGACGATAATTTATAAAAAGGCTAAAGCATAAGGTATGCTTAAATTGCTGAACAATCTTGGAGGGTTTTGAGGTTCCTGGACGAGAAGAACTAGGGATAAGTTGTTCATTTCTTGTTGCTTTCTCGTTAGGACTGTCAGGTTGAGGGATTGCTTGGACACCCTCCTTCTTGAGTGATAGGGCATTAAGCTTCTTTCCTATTTCAACAAACTTATTTTCTATGTTGGAAAGTCGAAAATTTATACCCTCGATACCTCCTTCTAATTTGGAAAATTTAATGTTGATGGCGGCGGAAAGCATGAGCATTCCGCTTTGGATATCATCTTCCTCAAGCACGTTGATCTCTCTGTCATCACGAGGAGCGAGGAGGTGTGAACAGTTTAGGGATGATTCTTGATCATGTTTAATGATGCTAGACCCAAGAGGGTCGATCTTCTTAAATTGCTCGACCGAGGGTGGCACTGGAAGCTTTCCATCTTCAATCATATCCTGGATGGAGTGTTTCAAGAGAAGACACTCTTCAATAGCATGGCCTCTACCCTGGTGGCCGGTATAGACAATATTTGTTGCCCTTCCAGGGGTCTAGTTGCTTCTCCAAAGTTGGATTCAAAGTCGGTGCTATCGGGTGTAGCTTGCCTTGGGAAGAGATTTTGTTCAGAGCATCGACATAAGACATGCCGAGATTAGTTGGCACCCTTTGATGCCTCCTAGGTTTCCTTTCGGCTGTGTCTGGTTTCTTAGGATGACGGGTACTATAAGATGTAGGCTTTGGATGGCCTTGACTAGTGGTTTCCCGAGATGGCATGTTCTTCTTCACCATCCCATTTCCAAGAGTGAGGACGCGAATGCTCAAAATCTTCAACTGTAGTTTGAACATTTTCCACCGTAGCTTGAACTTGTAGGACCATGGCATAAATGTCTTGGAGAGACACGGTGATTGTGGCTTGAAATGCTTCAGAATTTTGACGACTCGCAGAACTTGCGGGATTCCTACTCGATAGAAATGACGTGGGTTATAACTCGATTTGACATGGGAATCATGCATACTATGGCGATAGGCAACGAACACAGGAAGGGACAAGTAATCACGGGGACAAGACCACAAATCTAGACTATGACTTGTGAATTCATCAAATGTCGTGAGCGACTTCTCGTGTTTGAGTTCACGGTGCTTGACTTTGATTTTAGACTCGAGTTTTGATTTTGACCGAGTGACGTTTAGACAGTTGACTTTATTGACGAGATTAATGACACGTGTTGTTTCTAGACTCTGGTATAAATGTAGATACCCTAGGTGTTCTTATAGGTGTTAAGAACACGGCTGCATTTTAAGACGTTAGACTCAAATGTGAGGCCCATTGAGACTCGTGTGTTGAGCCTGAGGACGTGTCATTATGAAGGTTTTGAAAAGACGGTTTTGAAAGAAAATGGATTTGAAAGGTGAGCCTCATTAAGTCTTTTATGTACGACTTGGGCACGTGTGAGTCGAGGTGCCAGAAATGTTTAGATCCTAACTAAATTGGGGCAGGGGGTCCAAAATGACGGCGTGCTGTTTTGGGACTTGACTTGATTTGAAATGACCCAAAATGTTAGGGAAGACGGGTTTATAACTCGACGGAGTTCTGGCTAGGACATAGTCGGTTTGAATTTTGACTCTGACTTAGCCCAATTGAATTTACACATTTACATTTACATGATTTGAAAATATTTTGATTTAAAACGTTTTTGGTTTTTTTTGGATTTTTTTACGTTTTTTTTTTATTTATTTTTTGTGAGAATTTACAAAGAATTTTATTTATGGAGAATTCAAAATGAATGGAATTTCACAAAAGGGTTTTTTTGTGTTGTGTTATTGAAAATGGATTTTACATCTACAGAAAATTGGACATTATTTAATTTACAAAATGATTTTTTTAAAAAGATATATATTTTTATTTCTCTTTTGGAAAAATGAAATTTGAAAATCGGAAAATTCGGCATTATTTGGTTTACAAATGATGTCTTTTATTTTTAGAAAATTGAAAATGGAATTATCTACAGGAAGACATTGTTTGGTTTACAACTGTGACATTAAGACTTGTGCTTGACTGGGAAAACACATACAAACATATACATACAAAATGGCATTATAACGGTATGATATGTGCAAGTAACCGGTTTTTGGTTAAAAAATGTGAGTTGCCATACCAAGCTATCAAACCCTGGTCTATAGAGAGGTCCGCGGCAAACATAAGTAAGGTCGGTTCCTAGTCCATTTGCTCGAGTAGGGAAAGCTCTTGATACAAACATGAGTAAGCATCGTGGTATGGTTGACATCAATCGCTATCCATCTCTGGGCACAAATAAGAAGTTGCACCGTCCAGACGGGACGATTGGTCGAATTGTTTTAGTTAAAAGCCAAGGAAGGCCGGCTAAAACAAGCTAAGAAGATCGAGTAATGAAAACTGACAACTGTCTCATATAAATTATTCCCTAACCTTGTTCAAGTTTCAACCTAGGTAACACTAAAATTAGTCTAAGTGTATCATCCCTAGCGGAGTCGCCAAAATGTGGACTAAGCCACCCGCGTCGCACGCACCTGCATGTTTTCTGTTTGAGAAGGCGACACTTCTCCCACGGAACTTTGTGAAAAAAGCACGTCATCGGCCGTTACCGATTTGAAAGGCATTGAAATCGGTGAAAGGTTTGAGCAAGTCTGCATTTGTGGAGTCGACACCAATTTTTATGGAAAATTGGAACAGTTCGAATACATCATGTCATGTTAAGACACAAAGTAGTGACATGAACACTTAGAAACTCGTTGCTCTTAGAATTCTGTGTCTAGAATGACTCTCGCGATGCCAATGAACACGGATGCTCGCATATATCTTGAGTAAGGGGTGAGGGTATGTATTAGGAAGTTCTTTACTTGAACACATAATCCCGCCCGCCTCGATAGCGCCTCTACTAATGATCAGGGATGTTATTTATACTCGATATGTTCTCAGTTATATGCATGCTATGCAACAAACATTTGATTAAACATAGCATGTGAACTTTACTAAGTCGGATGACATACAAGTTTATCACTCAATTGGGTCGAAGATGGAATTAGATTGGTTACATGTGAATAGCCAGATAAATAAATCATACAAGAACGAATATGAAATGAATAAACTATAATTACATAAATTACAATAAGTAATGAATTTAGATTATAAACATGTCCAAAACAGTTTTAGAAATAAAAGAAAATATATAAAAGGAGTAAAATAAATTAAAAGAAATAAAAGAATTGAAATTGGAATAAAAAAATATGAAGATGTATCGAATTAGAGGTGATAATAAGGATAATAATTGATTAGAATCGTAATTAGAAAACCTACGTCAAGACGAGATAAGTTCAGTGGGAGAAGCCATCTCAGAACAGGTGCAACATAAACCGCGTCCTCTGGAAGAGGAGCATCGGTTTATGCGACTGTTCTCGAGTTTAATTCTGACTGTGAAAGTCAGACTCGTTGTTAGTTATTGTTCATTGGTTAATTTATATTAATTATTGATATATGACTCGAGTAGAAGTGATTTAGCATGTTATATGTACTGAAGAACGTCATAAGTAAGATTAAAACGAATTTATAACGAATTATACAACGGTTTAAGAATTACGATGGCTTACGATGTCGGATTTATAAAGATCGAAGCTTTGAATGAAACGAAAGGAGGTGAAGGTTGAAATTAACACTGGAAAAAAAACTAAAACCATGTACAAAGACGAATTCAAACGACTTGATATGGAGAAATCGAATCCTTTAAATTCGGATTTGAATAAATGATGAAAACCCGCAAATATTGATTATTAGAGATTTATGTCGAAAAAGATTTGATAAGATTAAGTAATAATAACTAATTTCAAAATTACTAGACAAAATAAGAAGAAAAGAACGAAGAAAGAAGATAAAAGGCGAAAGAAGCGAAAACCCGATGAAGAAGATGAAGTGCAGCAACTGAGGGCAATCTCTAGAAGAGGCGCAGTACATGTTGCGGACATTCCAGAAGGTCCATCAATTGATTCGCCAAGTCACATCTCTGCTGTTTCCGTCAAAAGGTTATAAAAAGTGGTTTTGAAAACGGTTTTGAGCATGCTTATGACATAAATTCTTACCAGAATTATAATACAGAAATAAAACAAGATTAAAGTGGGGTTTTACACCCTCAGACTTACACGTTAATATCGCGAGATTTAACTAAATCGGTTTTTAGTGGTAACTCGACTCGAACTTTAATGCAAATATGAAAGTGCCCTTGAAAGAGGATTTTAAAAGATTGATTAATTATGGTGTAGTGGTCAAATTGATCGCTTATGCAACGTGACTGGTACCTAGAATGATCTAGGTTTACGTGGTCGCGTAGAGCAAGCATGTAGGAATCGATAAGCAAGAGCGCGGTTTTACATTGCAAAGGGAGAAGAGAAGGGCGGACACTAACGTAAGAAATATATGAGGTGTAGGCCTCTATTTATACTAATCACGCGGTAGAGTTTAGGAAAGGGATATGGAAGGAAATAGGAAAGGAATAACCGACTTAGGTTGAAACACGAAAATTTGGTTGAAAAGAAAGCCCTCAGAAAAGGCGCAGCAAGTGTTGCGACCCTTAGAAGAGGCGCAACACCTTCTGCGTCCTTTCTCAGGTAGTTTCCTTCCACGCAAGAAAGCGCGTTTGACAGCCTGTCGTGTTTTAGGCCTAACTTTCTCTACAATAATCGGATTGAGGTGATTTAGGTGGCGTTAGAATGATAAGAGAAAGTTCTAGAACTTTCTGAGAAATAGGCCATACCAAAAAAAATAGTTATCACCTCGTACAATGAGCCTAAAGGTCGGGTCGTCATTTTAGCTAAATGAAGTGCATATTTTATAATGTAAGCTTAAGTTTAGCCTAAAGAAGTGACATGGGACTCAAAATAAGATATACTCCTAACATTTTATGACATCCAAACCTTAGTGAGAAAACCACATTTGCTTTTTGACTCGGAATTGACGATTTTAGAGAATGGAAAAGGTTTTTGACCCGGACTCCAAATGTACTCTAATTACTGTCAAAACCACTGTATCGGCGCGTAGATGACGACCATGGGGTAGACACAACTGTATGAGTTACCTTTTATTAACCTATTTATAAAACGTTCTAAAATCGCGACATATGCTAAACATGTGACCCAATCATTACTAAGTGTTGTGCGAGAGGTGCAAAAATGAGATATGTACTTTACTAAACTCCTTACGATGAAAA
The DNA here is from genome assembly GCF_048544455.1 of Silene latifolia. Classification (NCBI taxonomy): domain Eukaryota; kingdom Viridiplantae; phylum Streptophyta; class Magnoliopsida; order Caryophyllales; family Caryophyllaceae; genus Silene; species Silene latifolia. The sequence continues at coordinate 167,586,626 of NC_133536.1, forward strand.
TAACTCGCCAACCTACTCCGATTTCACTTGCTTGAAGCTACTCTGCTTCAAGACTTTCACTTGCTCAAAACTACTCCACTTCAAGACTTAAGTTCTATCTCACAGGTTTACAAAGTCGGAATCTCAGTGGTTCACTTAAGATAATGAAGATCACAATTAAGACTTAAACATGAGAATCATGGAACAAACTCAAATGTCACTTTGCATCAAACTGATACATAGAGACTTGATAGCTCTTTTGAAAACAATTGAAAACTTTATGACTTAAAACGATTTTGTAAATAGTTGAAAGACAAATTAACCTTTAAATGCAGATATGATTTGCAAAGTTTACTTAATAAATGCTCTTCAAAGTCATAAGTTGTGAATAAGGGAAAGAGCTCCGTATATAGATAAGGACCACCACACCCTAAGAGTAGAGAAATTATTATAAAAATCTAAGCTTTGAAAATGATGAAAACTTTCATTATATTAAAATGCTTTTGCAGTAGAGTGACTGATTCACATCTACACAAGGCTCAATGAAAATAGTTCAACAACTTTGGAAAGATTTAATGATAAAGCAAAAGACATGATTATTTAAGTTAAGGAAGACAAGGTTCCCCATTTTAAGGAAAAGTATATGTAGTTATTTGAGCCCAAAAGTTTAGATATTTTCCATATGATAAATCATGTTACTCTCATAAGTTGTGCTCAAAATATTTCTGAAATAAAAATTGTAAAGATTTGTAAACTTAAAATTTTTCTAAAAAATTATCTTCACCCAGTGTATTAGAAACCACAGTGCATTGCATTGTTGCATGAATTAGTAGTCACTTGACAATCTAAGAATGTTACACTACCTCATTTACAACATTTGACTTAGGCTAGGGCTTTTCTTTATCTTGATCATCTTTGCACAATCTTTGTCTTTGAGGAGTAATTGAGAGTTTCAATTGCTCTTAAAAATAACTAAGAAGCAAACCATGAAATGACAATTAAATTTGGCATCATCAACCAAGTGTTCTAACAGACACCCAAAAATAGCATAGGCTTGAAGTTTTTAACAAGTAAACTTGAAAGCAAACATGTTGATATCAACAAGAAAACAAGCATTTGAGATGAGAATTTGGTAGTCCTAGTCCTTTTTATATGTATCATAACTTGTTATTTTTTAGTAAATCTTCTTTTCATCAGCATCAACATCAACACCATTACTTTCCAGTACAGGTGAGTTGATGGTAGTTTTAAAACCTCGTGATGTATCTAAGTTATATACGATTTTACCCCCTATTTTAGCTCGGTTTTATTTGATTATTGCACTTTTATTAGTGTATTTGTGAGCTAATTTCGTGTGCTAGGTGTCTTTTCTTGTATTCATTGTATTTTGTAGGAAATGAAGCCTTTGGTAGCATTTTCCCATCAAATTTGCAAGCCCTAAAGTTCACGAGGCTAAAAGAAACAAGACTTGACCATAGAGGAGCGTTTTGGGAAATTGCGAGCAAAGAAATCCCGAGCATGAAGAAACTAGCATGGGTTGATGCAAAAATAAAAGAATAAAAATAAAGCCCAAATTAAGTCTAAATAATCAACCCAAGTTGCAAGCTTAAGATTCCAAAATGAGCAATGAGTCGGAAGAATTAAGATGAGTTAAGGCGAAGCTTTGGATTCCCCATGCATTTAATCACGGATTAAAGAAGAACAAATCAAGATTACCATGTCTCCGATCGGGGTGACCTTCCTCTAGGATTTTTACGTTTCACCCTTTATTCCTATATAAAGGGGGCTTAATCCGTCATTAGGGGATATCTTTCTTACATCTTTTCATACTCTTAGCACACAATACTCTTAGTTTTCAGAATACTTTACATTTCCTTATGCATTTCCTTTATGTTATAAACAATTTCCTTTAAGGATTCCAAGTTAATTCAAGCATTCCATTCAAGTTATCTGGGTTTCTCATTTGTGTTCTTTCTTGTTCAAGTTCTATTTCCTTGTTACGATAATTTCATTTCTAGGTTTGCTTCGTTAATTCATTCTTCATTATCGTTGTTATATTGTTCTCATAATCATTAACATTTTGATTTAGTTTGTTACATTTTATTATTATCATAGTTTATTCATAGTATTTTCATATACTTCATCTTTAGTCATTTGATAATCATCACTCTTAGTTATTCCATAAGGTATTGTTTCTAATATATATGTTTTTATTATCATTTAGCATTATCTCATTTCCCAATTATTCATTTAATTATAATTCTTTTATCATCATGTTATTCATATCATATCTTATTAGTTTAATTTCCAACATGAGTGAGTAGTTTATTTTGTCTAGGGAATAGGGAAGCCATGAATAAATAGTTTATGTAATTGTTGAATTAGGATGTTATGATATTGTCTAATCGTTTCTATCACATGCTTGTATCGTTTGTTAATCTTTGGAAATTGATCACTATCTTTGATTAAATTTGTTAATTCACTTTTATATGTCGAGAGGCACGATATTGAATTAGACTAAGCATGTTTTAGTAGACCGATCTAGTCATAGCAAGAGCTCACTAGAACCCGTTCTATGGTTGACAATAAGGCCGAGAGGTGGTTGTCATTATACCTAAACAATTAATGTTATTATCAACACCTAGCTTAACATGAGCATTTACATATTTGCATGTGTGACCAGACTCCCCTAGACTCTTTTAGCATTATTAATTTTACATCATTTTATTACAAGTTTACCAACTAAACCCATCTAACAATCGAAACCGGCCTACATAGAATTCTACTAATAGCAATTCACTACGCAACTCTCGTCTCCTTGTGTTTGACCTCTACTTTACTACATTCATTTGTTAGCCAAGTCTAGGGTATGTTTGTTAGGTGTGCGATAGTCTATCACCTCGCAAGTGAACGAGAGAATGTTGCACTAGTTGAGGGTCGAACCACAAGGAGCATAGGTGATTACTAGTTGTCTTAATTCTTATGTTTAGCTAATTCAAGCAAACTTGGATGGTTGATTATCTAAATTCACTAGACCAGGTAACAAGAAAACGAAATTAACCAATGCAAATACTAAATTAATAAACAAACTAAAATGACGCGGTTTTACTCGATAGGTTTAAGGTCTAGGGCACGACTCAACCACAAATATTCGTAATATACCATTTAGTTCTAATAGCTAGTTGTCAAGGGGTAAACTATTGGCTGGAAACGCCTCTAGGTCGTCTATTAACTCCCTCCTGGGCTCATAATAGGACATTAGTGTGCCGACTCACCTCCCTTCCGGGCTCTTAAGTCGATTCACCAACTCAAAGCTCATCAAGGTTCACCAAAATGGGCCCGTTCTCGCTCACCTCTCACAATGATCAAGGTCTTAAGCCCGTCATAAATCCTCGGTCATGTCGACCCTTTTCCTAAAGGTTGTGTTCAAACCGTCAAACAAAAGTACCCTCCTAAGTTCTCCCTACCGGGTCCAACCCAATTTGACAAATAAACTAAAAGGGGTAGTCAATCCGGACCTAATCAACTCCCATGACGGACAAGGGTTGAAAGTCTACTATTATCCCAATTAGAGCATAGACAAGTCAAACCTCTTATTTAAACCCGACAAATTCCCCCTCAACAACTAATGTAAGTGAAACTAATTAGGTAAATTACTCATGTTATTTAGGGTCTAATGACACCCTAGTGAGGGTACTACTCACTACTCATGTTAATTAAGACTCGACAATTGAAAAAATTTGCAACTTTTACAATAAACATGCTATGAAATTGATTTCTACAATTAATCATGCAATTAATAAGAAGGATGATGATAATAGACTAATTAAACTATAATTTAAGTAAAAACATATATGTAAAGGTGGTAACTTTGGCTACAAGGAATGTAATTATTCAAAAATAGGATAACAATAAACTAAGGAAATGAAATTGATAAAACAAAACAAGGAACTAAAAGAAGGAAAAGAAAATATACCAACAAAAGATGAAGGATACTTCACATTCTAGATTAATTGCTTGAGAAAAGGTGAAGAATAAAGTTGGATCCAATTCTCTCTACCAAATGCTTAAACCCTAAATTTTGATCTAAAATGAAGTCTAATGACAAATATGAAGTGTTGTGCGTAGTGAGTTGTCTAATGTGAAGTATGGCCTAAATAAAAAATTATAGAGCAAAACTACAAATTAGGCCCAAAACTGTCCATCACTATTCCCAGTCAGTGGAAAGTTACACATGCCACCCCTGAGTTACGCAGGCTGGGTCATGTTACACCGACAAGGGTAAAACCGTTACACATACTAGACCAAGATACACCGGGTCTGATCACAATGCACATGCTAGAGTTTGAGATACACCGATTGTTGGTAATTTAAGTGTAATTACCGGTTCATTTTGGCGTATTTAAGTTTGGTGCATAAATGAGTAATTTCTAAATGATATAATGTGAGTTCGGGAAGTACATAGTGTACGCTTGCATAATTCATACGGAATTACGGTATAGTTTTCACTTGAATAACTATGACAGGGTTGAATCTGGTTGAATTTATGAAGAGTAAAATCTCTTCATAAATACATTCCCCCCTTTTTCTCTTTCATATCTATATAAATAGACATGAGAAATGTGAAGATGAATAAAGAAAAAGAATCTCATCTTCTGCATCATAGAACAATCTAACAATATACACACAATACTTCTGAATTACATCTTTGATTTTTGGTTTGTGCCCAAAATCAGAGGGACACCGTCTTATCTCAATAAGAAATTCGGTTTAACCCGTGAACAAATAAGGTCGAATTATTCTATTAGGAAAGCGAAGTCGATTCAGAGTGGTTAATCATTGTCAATCCTTATTCGTGCATACTCAAATTTCTAACAATCTAATAGAATAATTCCCAAATTTTTCAAGATGACGAATGTTAAGGAATGACAATGAAGGTTATGACGGATTTTTTTAAAGAGTTTTTTGTTTTTTGGGATTAAGGACGAACGGGTACTTGAGAGATTGCATCGACTTGGACCGTATAGTTGTTGTAGAATATAGTACTTAAGAGACCATGAAATTGGGATCGATAAGCGAGATTGCATTGGCGGATACTCAAGGGAAATTAGTCTTAGGTTTGTGAATTTGAATTATTTTCATAGAATTTTTGACAACATTTGAAGTTCGTCAAATGGGATTTCAGTTGGTCAAACGGGATTCAATCAAATCAGATAAGTAAAACATTAATTGATACTAATAATTTTGAATAATTTTTAAAGTGGTATTGGTATTTGACGATTATGACATGGTTGCGGTTTCGGGAATTGGCTCTATAATTCATGCATATAGTGACAGCATATACATCTTTTTAGATGATGGGTAATGTAGTTAATCGATGTGGGCTTTCTCTACTACAACCAAATCTGTGAAATTCAATGTTCATATCATAAAGATAAGTTTCCAAACCTCTAAGTTTTGTAAGTATGACTTATGTGTTTTTTGTCCTAATATGATGCTCTTATTCGTGGGGTTTATTTCACTTGGTGGCCTTGACGATGTGCATTGTGTGATGCATGAATTCTCTTTTTACATCAGATTTAACATCCCTGAAAATATATAAAATGTTGAAGTTAGTTTAATTGATGTTTACCATGTATGTTCATTTTATGATGGAAGATATGGAAGACATACTCAATTTGTTGCCTTATGTAGTATAGCGCATAAGTGTGATATTCATCATATTAGTGAGATGTTTTATAACAATTGATTGCACAGTGCTAATCAATTTTTAAAATTCACTATTGTTTTGGATGGCACCATGTGGATTATGAGAATATGGTTATAACTTATAAGTAGATTATTACTTGATGTTTATATTAAGTAATGGTTGATTCTTTTTTTTTGGGTGGTTTTATAATCATTCAAAGTATTTAATCAATTACGCGGTTGTATATATGTTTGGCTTCAACCGGTTATTCTTGATGAGAATCGTGATATTGAATACGAATTGTGTTTGTAAGGTAGTTCTTCACTCTAAAACATGTTTATAACATCTTGGCTAAATAATGTATATATCTGGTTATTAGATAATTGTTTTAGATGTTGAGCGTGTTTAAAGAGTGAGGTAAATTTTAATATGGTGTAATATTAAGTGGTTGTCTACTTTTGTCTACTTGATTGTATGGCATGATTAAGAGGGTTTCTCTTGATAGTAGCAATTCATTTTAAGTTATAATAGTGGTATATTGTTGATTTTATGAATTATGTGTGTATCACAACAATAGTGGATGTAATATTTGTAGGAGTAGGAACTTGCGAATTACAACACCAAATATAATATAACGAATGAGAGAATTAATTGCTAGGAAAATATTTTATTATTATATCACACATACGTGAAAATAAAATCTACAACATATTTATACTTTACATCAAATAAAAATAACCTCATATGTTTTACTAAATAATCTGTGATTAGAATCACTTGCAAATTCACGGTCATCCTATATTTCTATTTACTAAATATAGTTTATTCAAGGTTGATTTCTTCACTCCCCCTCAAACTTGAATATTATTATTTTGACTAACAAACTTCACTATACCAAGCATAGCTTTGAACTTCTCGAATAATTCACCCTTCAATGGCTTGGTCATGATATCCGCAATTTGTTCTTTGGAACTGCAAAATTCGAGCTCAATTTCTCCCCTTTTAACAAGGTCTCTTATATAGTGATATTTGATGTCAATGTACTTACTTCGTCCATGAAATACTGGATTCTTAGATAATGCAATGGCTGATTTATTGTCACAGTATATTCTTGTTGGGCTACTTTGAACTTGCTTGAGCTCCTCTAACATTCTACGCAGCCAAACTGCATGACATGCTCCACTAGTAAGAGCTATGTATTCTGCTTCTGCGGTCGATAAAGCGACAACTTGTTCCTTCTTGGATGACCATAAAATAACACTATTTCCTAAATAAATGACATATCTGGAAGTACTTTTACGCGTGTCAAGATCACCTGCCCAATCGCTATCAGTGTGTCCGACGAACTTCAATGCATTAGAGGTTGTGCAAAAGATCCCATTATCTCTGGTACTATTCACATAGCGGAGAATTCTTTTTGCGGCTTGTAAGTGAGATTGTTGTGGCCTCTCCATATACCGACTAATTAATCCAACTCCATATAAAATATCAGGTCTTGTAGAAGTCAAATATCGGAGACTTCCTACAATACTTTTAAAGTAAGTTAAATTTATATATTCTCCAGAACCTTCCTTTTTCATCTCAATTCTTTCTGCCACCAGAGTTCTGATAGGTGTGGTTGCATCCATTTTGAATTTCGTCAAAATATCTATGGCATATTTTTTTGCGACATAAATATACCTTCGTTAGTTTGATGTATTTCAATACCAAGAAAATACGACATCAAACCGAAATCTGTCATCTCAAAGTGCTTAATCATAGCTGTCCTAAATTTTTCCATCATATTTTTATTGTTTCCAGTAAATATCAAGTCATCCACATACAAACATAAGATCAATATTTCACCATTGTCCTTTATTTTCATATATAAAGTGCGCTTATGTGGATATTTTTTAAACCTATCTTGAAGCAAATATGAATCAATACGAGAGTACCATGCACGAGGTGCTTGCTTCAATCCGTATAAAGCCTTATTAAGTCGATAGACTTTATTTTCTTCACCTTTCTTCGTAAGACCAGGAGGTTGGTCTACATATACTTCTTCCCGAAGTATTCCATTTAAAAATGCAGATTTAACATCCATTTGATAGATTTGCTATTTATTCTCAGCAGCAAGTGATAGAATCATTTGAACATTGTCCATCCTAGAAACTGGAGCAAACACTTCAAAATAATCAATACCAGGCTTTTGCTTATTGCCTTTCACAACCAATCTTGCTTTATAACGATCAACCTTGCCATCAGGTCTATATTTTGTCTGATATACCCAGTTTACACCAATGGGTTTCTTTCGAACTGGTAAACAAGTAAGCTCCGAAGTATCATTCTTTTCGATAGAACGCATTTCTTCTTTCATTGTTTGGATCCATTTCTCATCAGCTACAGCTTCTACAAATAAGACTGGATCACAATCAATAAATAGACAAAAATTAACCAAAGATTCATCAATAAAATCTTCATCTGTATCATCATCGTCTCTGGTCACTATAAAGTCTTTATATTTTGATGGCATTGTACGATTTCTAGGAGGTAATTCTGTTGAAGGTGATCCATCTGTACGAGTAGAACTGTCTTTCGTCGTTGCAGTTGTAGTGCCAGGATTGATGTTTCTAGTACCTTGATCAATACCTGTTTCATTTGTAACAATAAGATCATCCGAGTGATTCCACTCTCATGCGTCAGTTTCAGCAAATTGAACATCTCTACTGATAATAACTTCTTCTTTTACCGGATCATAGAGTTTATAACCCTTTGTGGAATCGCTATAACCAATAAAAATAATTTTTTGACTTTTATCATCAAGTTTCTTCCTTTTCTGATCTGGTATGTGTGCATATGCGACACAACCAAATATTCTCAGATGAGATACATCTGGCCTTTTCCCACTCCAGGCTTCTTCTAGAATCAATCCACGAACACTCTTTGTGGGACATATATTCAACAAATAAGCAGCACAACAAACTGCTTCTGCCCACAACGGCTTTAGTAAAAAAAATTATTTCAGCATGCTTCTTGCCATCTCAAATATTGTTCTATTTTCCTTCCAGCTACACCATTTTGTTGTGGGGTGTAGCTAGCTGTCAACTGTCGATGAATGCCTTCTCTCTTACAATAATCATAAAACTCATCAGATCTAAATTCTCCTCCTCGATCAGACCTCAATATTTTTAGGAGAAAACCACTTTGTTTTTCTACAAATGCTTTAAACTTCTTAAATTTCTCAAATGCCTCAGATTTCTTTTTTAAGAAATAAACCCAATTCTTTCTACTAAAATCATCAACGAACAATAAGAAGTACCTCATTTTGCCAAGAGATTCTACCTCAACTGGTCCACATATATCGGTATGGACTAACTCTAACGGTTCTATAGCGCCTCTTGATTTTCCAATATGAAAAGGATCTCTGATCGGAGCCATTTGGTGTTCACAATTAAACATATGTGGTCGTTGGTCAATGGTCGATACAAAACACAATTTATACTTCACAAACAACTCTACAATTAGTAAAGAGGCAAGTAAAGGTCGGATCCCAAGGGACGGGTATTGAAATGAGAATTCTATTGTAACTAGTAGTGTCTAGGGGTGTCACAAATTGGGTTGATGTGGAAGGTTACTAAACTAAAATAACAATGAAAATAAACTAGCAAGATGAATGAAATAAGGGGTGTAAACAATTGATTAAAGGCACTAGGGTGTCATGGGTTCATAGGGGAATCATGGGATATGATCATACAAACATGTTCTCAAATTATAAGCAAGCAATTATTGTTGTGATGGATTGAGTTGGGTTATATCTTACAATCCTAGGAAAGTTTGAGTCCCGGAGCCGAATCGATTAGATTGTACAACACCTACAAGTCGACTTAATCTTTCCTACTCAACACATGCATGGTCTAACAAGACTCGAGTTGGGTTATGTCTTACAAGTCTCATTGAAAAGATAGAAGATGATAGTAAATGCAAGGATTCATAGGCTTAGCATTTCATCAAATATAACATGTGCATGCATTAAGATCAAAACAAGCAAGCAAATAAGATTATGAAAGCATATTGATTTAAGCATGAATCATTCCCCATGTTGGTTTCCCCTAATCACCCATTAAACCCTAGCTAAGAGACTACTCACTCATTATCATATTGATCATGCTAGAAAGGTTGTCAATCATACTAACATAATGAAACATGATGAATAAATGAAAGTAATTAGCAATAATTAAAAAGGGATTAAGAGATTATACCTACTAATGATTCCAAAATAATAATGCAAAGAATAATTGAAGAACTTGATGATTGATGGAAGGTTGTCAATCTCCCAATAAACCCAATAATCTTCTAATTACCCAAAATAGATGAAGAACAAGAGAGAGATTAAAGAACTAAAACTTGGATTAAAACTTGATTAATACTTGATTACAATATTGAAGAGAGTTTTTGATTGATATTAACTACACTAATTATTGATAAGAAGAACATGCTCCTCTAATTAGACTAATGGGGTATTTATAGTGAAAATTAGGGAGGATGCATTAGGGTTAACTAAGGGCTAAACTAGTAATTACACTTTTTAAGTTGAGCAAGGAGACTCCGGTATTCTTCGAGAGAAGGGCTTCTCTAATCGTAGCTTGAAGAACGAAAACGTGCTGTGCTGCAATCCGTGCGGATGGGAGTCGGGACGTGCGGATAGGAGCTGAGGAATCCGAGCGGATCCCTGGGCAAGACGCTCGGATTGGCGAGGGGGAATCCGAGCGGATTCCTTTGAGGGACGCTCGGACTGGGCATGGGCGGACGGACGGATTGTGTACAATCCGTTCGGATTGTCTGGCAGCCTCTTTTCTTCTTCTTTTCTTCCCTTTTCTTCATGAATTCCTTGGGGATTTCCTTGGGGACTCAAGGATCCTTTTCTCAACATTGCTCTTCTACTATGCTATGTACAAAGGCCTTCTAGTCTTGTCTCTCCTTGATGCTTGGTCATTGAATATGATCAATTTAGCCTTGTTTTGCCATGAAAATGCAAGATTCTTACTCCTTTCCTACCAAGGGATCAAAATCTCAAAGAATATGCAAAACGAAGAACTAAAGATAAGAAATGACCCAAATAGGCACTAAAAAGAATGGAAACAATGGTAATTCGGGGGCTAAATATGCGCCAATTATGGTCGCATCAAATATCCCCAAACCGAACCTTTGCTCGTCCCGAGTAAAGAGGTGACAAAGACTAGGACCAATACTAACCTAACCTAATAATAATAGCCGATATGAGACAATTAGCGGGTCTCACTCCGCCCCTTCAACTCACAACAAGACAACCATGAGGTAGGATGCCTTCTTGCAAGGCAAGGTGGGTCTTGCCAAAATGGCGACACATCCAAACATTAAGCACATAAAAATCACATAATGGATGCACCTACAAAAAGAATAGCCACTTTCCTCATCTAAGTGGCGGAAATTATCTACAAGGGAAGCAATTCAAGGATACACAATCCTTCATAGATGCAATTTGTTCAAACTACTAAGCCTAGAAGGATACCAATAAATCACCTCCAAAATGTGTCAAGCTAGGGTACCTTTGTCCTCAATTGTTAAAGGCTTTTGTCAAGAGTAGACTCCCTATGATGTTAGAAACACTGGAGGATCGCGGAATTCCCCCTCTTGCCTAGACAAGAAGAAGGGTCGTCCCCTCTCTACCATGCACAAAAATGGATACGATGGATAAAGGGATCGATAGAATTTGAGTTTCATTTTGGGAGTTTGCTTTTATTCTTGTTTTTCCCCCAATTTCATTGGCATTTGACATTTGAGAACACTTTCTTTGCCATTTCTTTTTGATTTTTTGGTATTTCAATACTTGACAACTTTTTGCATTTCTTTTTGAACATTTTTAAAGTCACCCCAATTAGTAACGAGGGTGCCTTGTATTTGAAGCTTTAGGAGTCTATTTTTGCTCCTCTTTTCATTTGATGCATTTTTTTGCAAACTTTCTTTCACTTTTCATTTCGTTGAATCTCAAATTGATTTCTTTTTGTGCCCATTCCCTTTGATGACAAAAATGTGGTAGAACATGGATGAATGATGGATGCATGCATGGTTTCAAGGGTCACCTTGGAATAAACGGTAGCCAAGGAGTTATCACACCACAAGGTACTCTTGACTCGGCCTTAAACCATGGGTCAAAGGATACTAGCATGACACATCCTAGGGTGTTTTACAAGCATTCTAACAAGAAAAGTCTTAAGAATAAAAAGCATCTACTAGGGCCTATATACACTTGTCAAGCTTCCCAAATAGACGGTTTCGCAAAATTTTCTAACATGCAAACTACATGCCATGATGCAACTAACATATACACATCCTAATGCAAATGATTCTACCAACTAATATGACATATAAACTAAATGCAATCCTAAGTTCACATTGTTTTTACTGCATCAATCAAAATAAAGCCACATAGTCATTAACATAAAGAGGAAAAAGGAGATTGGAAAGATCATACCATGCGGTCTTCAATATCCTCATGTCTCGGATGTGGCGTAGTCAATCAAAGTGAACAAGGATGGACAAACACAATATATACAAGACAATATATACAAAGGAAATGAACTTGTTTTTGGTTTTTCAAATTTTTCAATTTTTATGAGTTTTTGAATAAAAGTTGAGTGTTAGAATTCCCATCCCCACACTAATATGGGCATTGTCCTCAATGGCCAAAATGATGGAAATTATGCAAAGATGATGCATGATTTCTATACTAAATGCAATTCTACACTAAGCTATACTACATGATGCATGGTTTTTGTTATGACGGAGAGGATAATTTAGATTACCTCCCGTTGTGTATGCATTAACTTCCCCAAACCAAATAAGACACTATTGCTAATGTCAAAGCATGGGTATAGTTCATGCACACACTATGCTATGCATGAAACTAAATTGTCATTTTGGATTTTTCAAAAATGGGAACAATAAAGAACACCTCAATGGAACCGAGGTGTGAGTCCTTTGATGTTGCTAGGACTAAACCAACAAATAGTCAAAGTTAAATAAAATACAGAGAAATAAGATACAAAGTTCTTTTCATGAAAAATAAAGATAAAGAGGAGAGTTGAGAAAACTTTGAACTAAGGTGGGTGCCTCTTGCCCGCTCCACCTAGTGATGAAGTAGTCTCCTAGATATCGGCATCATCTCCTTCAATATCGGTATCCCAAATATCCCTTGAAGCATCACTTAGACTTGGATCCATGAATTCATCTTCTTCTTCACTCTCAAGCTTCACCGTATCACCTCCACAAGAGTCCTCACTCTCTTCCCCTTTGCGACCGTTTGCCCCTTCATTAGCCTTCTCCGAGTTAGGAAAGAGCAATTCCATTTGAGCCCATGAAGGAAAAGCTCCTTCTTCACTTATCCGTCCCTTTTGAACCATGTCGTGGTATTGGGGGTAAAGAGCATAATAGTTGTCCACCTTGGTTTCATATTGACGGTAGTGCAAGTCTTGCAAGATTCCCGTGACAAAGTCGTCACGGGGGAGGATGAAGGGATTCGGATGGTTGTAAGGTTGGTAGGGAAAGGGGTAGGGAGGCTCCTTTATCTTTTCACCTTGGGTTTGTTGTTTTTGTTGTTGTGGTGGAGGAGCTTGTGGGGGTGGAGCTTGCCTTTCTTGACTTTGAATGAGGTAGGAGGGTATTGGGGACAAGCGTCCTCTTCTTGGGGAGATTCGAGGTAGATCGTGAATTGGGAGGTAGATAGGATCACTTCCTTTCGTCAACCATTTGATTCTTTTGTCAACCCCCTCAAGGGTTATCCAATGGTGTTGGACAACAAGGAGGTCTTCATTAATTCTCATTCCTCCCGAGAGTGGAGTGTACTCATTGTTCTCATTGAACCTAGGATTAAAGTGCTTTGCAAGTCTTGTTATGAGTCCACCATTCACTATATGCTTCTTCCCATCATCATCTCCATTTCGAAATTTTGCCCACTTTTCTAGCAAAACTAGCGGCGCATTGAGATGATACCCGTCTTTTCCTTAAATGTTTAGATAAGATTCCATGAACATGAGGTCCAATTGATTCACAATAGCCGGATCTCGGCGGGCGAAGAGGGTACCCGAAAGAAATCGGTATGTGAGCCTCAAGATCGGGATTTGGATGTGAAAAGCAAGACACTCCTTGGTAAGAATGAAGTCCCGGCCCGTCATGGCCCTCCACAAAGGTGCGACACTATACTTTTTGGGTCTTGATGTTCGGGTAGGCGAAACATCAAGCCCGAACACATTGGCAAACTCGACAAGTGTCATCATTCTAGAGACATTTTCCAACCTAAACTCTATGCAAATAGTCTTGTTTAAGGTTGTGATTTTCAAAAAGCTTAAGAATTCTAGCACAAGGGACCGATATGTTGGCTCATACATGCGAAAGAGAGTCGAAAGACCAAAAACCTCAAAGAGTGCTTCTACTTGGTGAAAGATTCCAAGCTTTCTCAAGGTATCATGACAAAGAAATTTAGTGGGAAGAATATTCTTACTTAAGAGTCGATGGAAGACCAATCGCTGCACATCATCAAGGAATTCCACATTCGAGAAATCATCGAGCCTTGTGAGGTCTACAATTTCCACATGCTCTCTTCTAATGGTGTTGAGATGTGAGGTAGAGGAACTTCCCACCATCCTTGGTCTTCTTGCATTTCTAAAGGAGGATCTCCTTGGTGCCATTCTTTCTTCTTTTGTTGGGTTATATTGATTTGAAGAATTGCTAAGGTTGTTTGAGAATTGGAAACCCTAGAAAATTGGGGATTTTTAATTTTGAGGGTGAAGAGAGTGATTTGGATATGTATGGGAGTCATAAGGAGATGGTTTTTATAGGGTAAGTGGAAGGAGTAGTGATGTGTCATTGTATGGGTGGTGGGGTGTAATTTAATTGAGAAAAGTCGGGTCGAAAATCGGGCAGGGAGACGAGCGGATTCGAAGCTAAGACGCTCGGATTCATCTCTCACGGACGGGCGGATTACGGGCAATACGCCCGGATTCTGCCACAGAGAAAAATCCCAAAAATTTTTCTCGCCTCAAGACGAGCGTCCCGAGCATAAGACGCTCGGATTCTTCAGGGTCAGGACGGGCGTCTTCTTGAGAAGACGGGCGGATTCTTTGACAGAGAAATTTCTTGAAATGCTCAAGGGGAAAGACGAGCGTCTTTCCAATAATCCGGCCGGATTCTCTCAGACGGCGTCTTCTCCGAGGGACGCTCGGATTCTTCATCAGTCCGAAACCTTCAATTTCTCAACACACCGGACGTGCGGTTTCTCCTCTGGACGTCCGTATTCCGCCAGGACGCCCGGATTTCCGGAGAGACGCTCGGATCCTAGCTGCAAGTGTTGACTTTTTCTTCTTTCTTTCAATGCATCCCCACACTTAGGAAATTGCTCCTTCCTTCATTCAAAAACTTGTTAGTAACCCTCCCTCACTCTCGCTCATGAAAAGAGTTTATGACATTTATTAAAATAAAAGCAATAGTAAATACAAGTTAGAGGGTTAGTATATTTACAAATGGTGGTTTAGGGAGGACTCCACCAAACTCTCCCTTAGATGGTCCTTTCAAGGGGGAGGAGGTCCGAGGTAGGTAGCCTCGACCTCTCCAACAAATGCTCCTTCATAGTACGGTTTCAACCTTTGACCATTTACCTTGAACTTGCTTCCATCTTCGGCCTTGAGTTCGAAATCTCCATATTTCCCGACTTCGGTTATCACATAGGGACCCATCCATCTAGAGTTCAATTTTCCCGGAAAGAGTCGATAGCGGGAGTTGAATAGAAGGACTTTGTCTCCCTTGTGCAAGGCCTTTTGTCGAATTCTCTTATCATGAAGCAATTTTGTTCTTTCTTTGTAAATCTTTGCATTCTCATAAGATTTTAGTCGGAATTCCTCCAACTCTTCGATTTGGATCATCCTCTTTTGACCGCTCAATTTGAGATCAAGATTGAGTGCTCGGATTGCCCAATAAGCTTTGTACTCCAATTCGATTGGCAAATGACATGCTTTTCCATATACAAGCTTGTAGGGGGAGGCACCAATGGGAGTCTTATAGGCCGTCCTATAAGCCCAAAGAGCATCATCAAGCTTTGTGCTCCAATCTTTCCGAGTCTTGTTCACAACTTTTTCAAGAATTTGTTTGATCTCTCTATTTGAAATTTCCACTTGACCGCTTGTTTGAGGATGATATCCCAAGCCGGTTCGATGTTGAACACCATATTTGGTCAAAAGGGATGCAAGCTTCTTCTCATGGAAATGTGTTCCTCCATCACTAATGATAGCTCTAGGGACTCCAAATCGTGGAAAAATTATCTTCTTGAAAAGCTTGGTGACCGTTTTCGCATCATCATTTGGGGTGGCAATTGCCTCCACCCACTTTGAAACATAATCTACGGCCACAAGGATGTACTTGTTCCCATTGGATGTCACAAAGGGCCCTTGGTAGTCAATTCCCCAAACATCGAAAATCTCCACTTCTAGAATGCCCCTTTGTGGCATTTCGTTTCTCCAAGATATATTTCCCGTTCTTTGACAAGCATCACAATGAATGATGAATTCTCTTGTATCTTGAAACATTGTAGGCCAATAGAAGCCCGATTGGAGAATTTTTGCAACGGTTCTTCTTGCTCCATGGTGCCCACCGTAGGGTGATGAATGACATCCTTCCAAGATTCCTTGGATTTCCCATTGAGGGATGCATCTCCGGTAGAGCCCATCACTACACTCCTTGTAGAGGTTTGGGTCATCCCAAAAGTACCTCTTCACTTCGAATAGGAATCTCTTCCTTTGGTTGTGGTTCAAGTTTGGAGGGAGCACTTTTCCAACAATATAGTTAGCATAATCGGCAAACCATGGGGTGATGTGCCTTTCAAGTTGAGTTTGAATAGCCATCAAAATATCGTCGGGGAATGAGTCATTGATCGGGGTTTCTCCATTCTCATCATGAAACCGGATCCTTGACAAATGATCCGCTACTACATTCTCGGCTCCTTTCTTGTCTCTTATTTCCAAATCAAATTCTTGAAGAAGCAAAATCCATCTCAACAATCTTGGTTTTGCCTCCTTCTTTATCAAGAGATGTCGGAGAGCACAGTGATCCGAAAATACAATCACCTTGGATCCAAGCAAGTAGGATCGGAATTTATCCAAAGCATAAACAATGGCAAGAAGCTCCTTTTCGGTTGTATCGTAATTCACTTGAGAAGGGTCGAGGGTTTTGCTTATGTAATAGATGGCATGAAGAGCTCTCCCTACCCGTTGGCCAAGAACCGCCCCAACGGCGTAGTTGCTAGCGTCACACATAATCTCGAAAGGTAACTCCCAATTTGAGGGTTGGATGATTGGTGCCGAGATCAATGCTTCTTTGATTCTATTAAAAGCTTCAACACACTCGTCAGTAAATTGGAATTGGGCATCTTTAAGCAAAAGTTGAGTGAGGGGTTTTGCTATTTTCGAAAAATCTTTTATGAAACGACGGTAAAAACCCGCGTGACCGAGAAAACTTCTCACCCCTCTAACATTCACGGGAGGTGGGAGTTTCTCTATCACCTCAACTTTAGCTTTATCGACCTCGATGCCCTTTTCCGAAATTAAATGACCCAAAACAATTCCTTCATTGACCATGAAGTGACACTTTTCCCAATTTAAAACAAGACTAACATCTTCACATTTTTGCAATACAAGGGAAAGATTATGCAAGCATGAGTCAAAGTCCTTTCCATACACACTAAAATCATCCATAAAAACATCCATTATGGTCTCTAGGTAATCGGAGAAGACACTCATCATGCATCTTTGGAAAGTGGCGGGGGCATTACATAATCCAAAAGGCATCCTCCTATATGCAAAAGTGCCATAGGGGCATGTGAAGGTGGTCTTATGTTGGTCGTCCGGGTGTATAGGGATTTGGAAGAATCCCGAATACCCGTCAAGGTAACAAAAGAATTTATTAGAGGCTAACCTCTCAAGCATTTGGTCAATGAATGGCAAGGGGAAGTGATCTTTCCTTGTTGCGGAGTTTAATTTACGGTAGTCAATGCACATACGCCAACCGGTGATCATTCTTGTGGGTATTAATTCATTCTTTTCATTTGTCACCACCGTAGTACCTCCTTTCTTAGGTACCACTTGGACGGGGCTAACCCACAAAGAATCCGATATGGGATATATGATTCCCGCATCAAGTAATTTCATGACTTCTCCTTTGACAACTTCTTGCATGTGGGGGTTCAATCTTCTTTGGGGTTGAATGGTAGGTCTATGGTCGTCCTCTAGATGAATCCTATGCATGCAAAAGTTGGGACTTATCCCCTTAAGGTCATCTAGACTATAACCTATAGCCTTCTCATGTTGTTTCAACACATCCAATAATTTTTCCAATTGGTCATCATCAAGTCTATCATTAACAATTACGGGTTTGGTCTTTGATTCATCAAGGTAAGCATACTTCAAATTTGGGGGAAGGGGTTTTAAAGTAGGAGTTTGTACCTCACTTTCCTCCTTTGGAGTTTCATTGAGAATTTGCTCCATCTCCATTAAACATTCCATTCTCATGACATATTCTTCTTCACTTTCATGAACCTCATCATATTCGAATTCCATGATGGGTTCCTCTTGCTCTTGAGTTTGTAGAATATCCTCTAGGATGGATTGCTCATCCTCTATGGGTTGACATGCTTCCACTAGAATATTATGCACTAACTCGGATTGTGCATGAGTAAGTTCCTTGTTAGCTAGAGCGGCCTCGAAGAGATCCACCTCCAACTCCCAATACATGCTCTTAGCCTTACTTGCTTCTAAGGCCTCTAATGCTTGCATGGGATCCTTGAAGTAAGGGATACTCAAGTGGTCCTCTACAAAACAATCTATGAAATCCATTCTCGCAAAATATCAAACAACTTGAAAACAATTAGAACAAACCTTGAGGAGTCTTACTTCCCCAAGGTGAAAAAGACACAACTAATAACAATAAAAGAAATCTTAAATCAATTAAACACCGTCCCGGCAACGAACGCGCCATTTTTTGATCGGAGCCATTTGGTGTTCACAATTAAACATATGTGGTCGTTGGTCAATGGTCGATACAAAACACAATTTATACTTCACAAACAACTCTACAATTAGTAAAGAGGCAAGTAAAGGTCGGATCCCAAGGGACGGGTATTGAAATGAGAATTCTATTGTAACTAGTAGTGTCTAGGGATGTCACAAATTGGGTTGATGTGGAAGGTTACTAAACTAAAATAACAATGAAAATAAACTAGCAAGATGAATGAAATAAGGGGTGTAAACAATTGATTAAAGGCACTAGGGTGTCATGGGTTCATAGGGAAATCATGGGATATGATCATACAAACATGTTCTCAAATTATAAGCAAGCAATTATTGTTGTGATGGATTGAGTTGGGTTATATCTTACAATCCTAGGAAAGTTTGGGTCCCGGAGCCGAATCGATTAGATTGTACAACACCTACAAGTCGACTTAATCTTTCCTACTCAACACATGCATGGTCTAACAAGACTCGAGTTGGGTTATGTCTTACAAGTCTCATTGAAAAGATAGAAGATGATAGTAAATGCAAGGATTCATAGGCTTAGCATTTCATCAAATATAACATGTGCATGCATTAAGATCAAAACAAGCAAGCAAATAAGATTATGAAAGCATATTGATTTAAGCATGAATCATTCCCCATGTTGGTTTCCCCTAATCACCCATTAAACCCTAGCTAAGAGACTACTCACTCATTATCATATTGATCATGCTAGAAAGGTTGTCAATCATACTAACATAATGAAACATGATGAATAAATGAAAGTAATTAGCAATAATTAAAAAGGGATTAAGAAATTATACCTACTAATGATTCCAAAATAATAATGCAAAGAATAATAGAAGAACTTGATGATTGATGGAAGGTTGTCAATCTCCCAATAAACCCAATAATCTTCTAATTACCCAAAATAGATGAAGAACAAGAGAGAGATTAAAGAACTAAAACTTGGATTAAAACTTGATTAATACTTGATTACAATATTGAAGAGAGTTTTTGATTGATATTAACTACACTAATTATTGATAAGAAGAACATGCTCCTCTAATTAGACTAATGGGGTATTTATAGTGAAAATTAGGGAGGATGCATTAGGGTTAACTAAGGGCTAAACTAGTAATTACACTTTTTAAGTTGAGCAAGGAGACTCCGGTATTCTTCGAGAGAAGGGCTTTTCTAATCGTAGCTTGAAGAACGAAAACGTGCTGTGCTGCAATCCGTGCGGATGGGAGTCGGGACGTGCGGATAGGAGCTGAGGAATCCGAGCGGATCCCTGGGCAAGACGCTCGGATTGGCGAGGGGGAATCCGAGCGGATTCCTTTGAGGGACGCTCGGACTGGGCATGGGCGGACGGACGGATTGTGTACAATCCGTTCGGATTGTCTGGCAGCCTCTTTTCTTCTTCTTTTCTTCCCTTTTCTTCATGAATTCCTTGGGGATTTCCTTGGGGACTCAAGGATCCTTTTCTCAACATTGCTCTTCTACTATGCTATGTACAAAGGCCTTCTAGTCTTGTCTCTCCTTGATGCTTGGTCATTGAATATGATCAATTTAGCCTTGTTTTGCCATGAAAATGCAAGATTCTTACTCCTTTCCTACCAAGGGATGAAAATCTCAAAGAATATGCAAAACGAAGAACTAAAGATAAGAAATGACCCAAATAGGCACTAAAAAGCATGGAAACAATGGTAATTCGGGGGCTAAATATGCGCCAATTATGGTCGCATCAATCTCGATGACGCTTCCCGAGTATACAACCTTCACAAAGGCTGTCAGGGGTATCTGTTAAAGGCAGGCCCGTGACCATATCCTTTTGAGCTAATAACTCCAGTCCTCGAATATTCAAATGCCCATAGCGAAGATGTCATAGCCAATTGTTATCTTTAATCATTGCATGTAAACTCACAATAGTTTTCGGCTGAAGATATAAAGGAAACATACGATTTTTTGTCATACTCACTTTAGTAGTTAATTTGTTATTCTTTCCTTTGATTTCACAAACCTCATTCTCAATGTTGATTTTGTGCCCTTTTTCTGTGAGTTGACCCAAACTCAATAAATTCCAAAGTATCCCAGGTACATAGTATACATCAGCAATGGTTACATTTTTTCCAATTTTTGAGTGAATATTAATGTTTCCTTTACCTTTAACAAGAACTTTGCTTTTATTTCCAAAGCTAACTTCACCTTGAACAGATTCATCCAAACATGAGAATAATTCTTTATTCCCTGACATATGATTACTACAACCTGTATCCAGATACCAAATATTGACGGATTCGGCATCTGGACTTTCTTTAAAGCCAAAACTAATGTTTCCTCTGGTTCTGCAATATTAGCTCATTCAGCTTGATTGTTATTCAATTTTTTTCGACATTCCGATGCATAATATCCGAACCATTTACACCTATGACACTGAACCTTTGATTTATCCCGACGTACTAATGGCGTTCGCTTGTGGTCTCCTGAAAAATTTATATCTACATTATTATCCTTTCTATAGGAAGAATTATTTCCACCTCTTCCTCGGCCACAACCTCGTCCTTGGCCACCATGATAACCACCATGGTTTGTTACATTTGTCCTGCTTTGCAAAGCATGTTCTGAATTAGAGCTTTTTCTTCGTTGTCTCATTCGTTGTTCATGTGCCGACAACGAACCCAGCAACCTTTCAATAGATAAGGTTGATAAATCATGGGTTTCTTCAATAGCGGAAGCGACATTATCAAAGTCAGCATTCAATGAACGTATGATCTTTTGAACTACCCTTTCATCTTTAATATCTTCTCCATTAGTCTTCATTTGATTCAAAATGAATTGTACTAAATCAAAATAAACTGAGATTGACTCAGATTCCTTCATGCTCAATGACTCAAATTCTCCTCTCAATGTTTGCAAACGTATTTGCTTAACTCGATCATTACCTTTATAGGATTTCTGCAATATATCCCACGCCTCATGCGATGTCTCAGCCATCGATATTTTCATAAATATAGGCTCCTACACTGCCTGAAAAATGTGATACAATGCCTTTTGATCTCTTTATCTAGTATCTATCAGGGCAGCCTTGGTCTCTTGGGTTAAAACCTAAAATACTCTTTCATTAGTTTCGTCTTTAAAACCTTTCTCCACAATATTCCACAAATCTTGCGAACGAAAAAACACTTTTAATTGGATTGACCAATTATCATAATTTTTTGTATTCAATTTTTGAAGTTGAACTTGAAATGTGGTATTTGTTCATGCTGCCATTATTTAAATAAGAAAAGGGTATGAGCCTACGATGGCTCTGATACCAAATGTAGGAGTAGGAACTTGCGAATTCCAACACCAAATATAATATAAGGAATGAACGAATTAATTGCTAGGAAAATATTTTATTATTATGTCAGACATACGTGACAATGAAATCTACAACATATTTATACTTTACATCAAATAAAAATAACCTCATATGTTTTACTAAATAATCTGTGATTAGAATCAATTGTAAATTCACATCCATCCTATATTTCTATTAACTAAATATAGTTTATTCAAGGTTGATTTTCTTCACTATTGTGTGAACGAAGTAGGTGTGAAAATATCTATGAATACTCATTGGTATGATACACGAGAATGCATGTTGAGAGGTATCATACGATTTCTTGCATGTTTGGCTCATTAGCAAGTGTATTGATTTTGAATGGTGTCAAGTTCCGGCTTTATTGTAACTTGAGACATCCTAGGTAGGTTTAAAGAGGAGTTAAAAACTAACTTAAGAAAAGAGACATATATCTCTGTCAAGTTCCGTCTCATCATTGCTTGATCTTATATTTAATGTGTGATAAACTTAATGAGATGGGTATTAATTAGTATGAACTTTGATAAAAAAAAAATTATTGATCATGTATGGTGTACGTATGTCAAATTGCATATGTTTTATGTTTGTTTTCATTTGATTTAATGATAGAGATTATGATTTAAATTGTTTCCTGTTGTTAAGAACAAAGATTTGTTTTGTCCATTATGAATTATATTGTCAAAGTGTATATTTTATTTTATTAATATTTTTCTTTGTGTTTTTTTATAATCAAGCACGGATTATAATCATGTTGAGATTGATTATGTGATATCATATAATGACTATTTTTAGAGAGTACCATAGTATCTTTGACGACGGTAATACATTAGTATATATATCTTTGAAATTGTAGTAGCTATTGATATGGTTGTTTGTAGTATTTATACTATGCTTGTACACTAGTACATACATTTTGTTATTTTCATTTATGTTCTATTATTATACGGTGTAGTTGATAAGAGATGTCGTCGGGTCTCCCAATCAAACACATTTATATTCTCAACAAACAACTAGTTAGTGGTAAGTCGAGGTCGATCCATGGGATGGTATGCTTTGGGTTCTAAGTCTATCTATCTCAATTTATGCTAGTGTCACAATTTGTTTGGGTTTGTGGTTGTGTTCTAGACTAATGCAAGAAATAAAGTAAAACAAGCAATAAAAGGAAGAACGTAAACAAATGATTAAAAGCACTAGGATATCATGGGTTCATACGGGATTCATGGGAGTTGATCATACAAACATGTTCACAAAGTTGCAAGCAATTAATGTTGTAGAGGAACCGAGTTGGTTTATGTCTTACAGTTCTTAGAAAGAGTAGGGTCCCGGAGCCGAATCGATTAGATTGTACAACACCTACAAGTCGATTTACTTTCCTCCTAATCACTTCTATGCATGGTCTAACAAGACTCGAGTTGATTTATATCTTACAAGTCAAGTTGAATAGATAAAAGATGGTTATAAATGCAAGGATTCATAGGCTTAACATTTCATCAAACATAACATGTGCATAGGTTAACAATACAACAAACAAGCAATTTAATTATGGAAACATATTAGATTAAGCATGATTATTCCCCATGTTTACTTCCCTTAATTACCCACTAATCCTAGTTAACGGACTACTCACTCATTATCATGGAAAACATGTCATTAATGGTGTCAATCATCACAACAAGTATAAACATGACAAGGAAATGAGGAAATAAACAATAAAGAGTAAAGGGTAAAAGAATAATACCAAACTTGAGATGATTCCAAATAATAAAGCAAAGAATAAAAGAAGAGAACTTGATTGATTGATGAAGGGTTGTCAATCCTCCAATAATAACCCAATAATCTTCAATTACCCAAAAGTAATAAACTTGAACAATAATTATGGAGAGATTAATGTGAAATTTGTGGAAAGATTAATGAGTAATCTAATCTAATCTACTCCTAATCTATTCTAAGAGAATTTTCTAATGTGGAAGCTTTCTACTCTAAAAACTTGATAAGATCAATAATACAAGATGATGTATATATAGTGGAGCTTCATTAGGTTACCTAAGGCTAAATAAGTAATTAACTATTCTAAGTTCTAGGCAAGGAATCGCAAGTATTTCGGAGAGATGGGCATCTTTGTTGAAGACGCCGTGGTCCGCTCGTCCAAGAGGAAGGAAGCTCGGATTGTTGGCCGGAGGGACGAGCGGCCGAAGAGTCGGGATGCTCGGATTGTGGGAACCTTGGACGAGCGTCTTGGTTCGTTGGACGCTCGGATTCTTCTTCAGAATACTTCCCTTCGCTTACTCCTCAGTCTTGCAATGTTAGTCTTTAGTTCTTGTCTTTCCTTCAATATTCGTTCAACCAAAATCATCAATGTTCTTCCAAATAGGCTCAAGAGACGGGAATTTCCGCCTAATTGTCTCCTTTCCTACAAATCAAACACAAAGCAATAGGAAGGCAAAATAGGAAGTATTTGCCGGGTAAAATGGCTATGGGACGCTATAAAAGTATGCAAAATAGGTTCAATTATGGGACTAAATGTGCGCAAATAATGTTCACATCAAATATCCCCAAACCGAACCTTTACTCGTCCCGAGTAAAGAGGTGACGAAAACTAGACCTTTATTTAAACTATCCTATTAATATAACCGATATGATATAATTAGCGGGTCTCACTCCGCCCCTTCAACTCACAACAAGACAACCATGAGGTAGGATGCCTTCTTGCAAGGCAAGGTGGGGCTTGCCAAAATGGCGACACATCCAAGCATTAAAGCACACAAAATCAAGTAATGTATGCATCTACAAAAGAATAGCCACTTTCCTCATCTAAGTGGCGGAAATTATCTAAAAGATAAGCAATTCAAGGGCACACAATCCTTCATAGATATGGTTTCTTCAAACTACTAAGCCTAGAAGGATACCAATAAATCACCTCCAAGTTATGTCAAGTTAGGGTACCTTTGTCCTCAATCGTTAAATGCTTTTGTCAAGAGTAGACTCCATATGGTGTTAGAAACACTGGAGGATCGCGGAATTCCCCTTCTTGCCTAGACAAGAAGAAGGGCCGTCCCCTCTCTACCATGCACAAAAGTGGATACGATGGAAAAGGGATCAATAGTATTTGAGTTTCATTTGGGAGTTTGCTTTGTCCTTGTTTTTCCCCCCAATTTCTTATGGCATATAACATTTGAGAACATTTTCTTTTGCCATTTCTTTTTTGATTTTTGGCATTTCAATACTTGACAATTTTTCAACTTTTGCATTCCTTTTGAGCATTTTCAAAGTCACCCCAATTAGTAACGAGGGTGCCTTATATTTGAAGCATAGGAGTTCTTATTTTTGTTACTCCTCTTTTCTTTTGATGCAATTTTGCAAACTTTTTGACATTTCATTCATTTCTTGAACTCAAATTTTTGAACAATTTTTGTGTCCATTCCCTTTGATGACAAAATGTGGTAGAATATGGATGATAGATACATGGTTTCAAGGGTCACCTTGGAATAAACGGTAGCCAAGGGGTTATCACACCACAAGGTACTCTTGACTAGGCCTTAATCCATGGGTCAAAGGATACTAATATGACACATGATAGGGTGTTTTACAAGTATTCTAACAAGCAAAGTCTTAAGAAGAAAAAGCATCTACTATGGCCTATGTACACTTGTCATGATTCCCAAATAGACGGTTTCGCAAAATTTTTCTAACATGCAAACTACGTGCCATGATGCAACTAACATTTATACATCCTAATGCATATGCTTCTACCAACTAGTATGCCAAATAATCTAAATGCAAGTTCTAGATTCACATTCTTTATACCGCATCAATCAAAATAAAGCCACATAGTCATTAACATAAAGAGGAAAAAGGAGATTGGAAAGATCATACCATGCGGTCTTTAATATCCTCATGTCTCGGATGTGGCGTAGTCGATCAATGTGAAAAAGGATGGACAAACACAATGTATACAAAACAATATATACAAGACTACACTACAAAGGAAATGAACATGTTTTTGGATTTTTGCAATGTTTCAAATTTTTATGGTTTTTATGTTTAATGAAATAAAAAGACATGTTTTTGTATTTTTCAAAAAATTTAATTTTTATCATTTTTGGAATTTAAATTTCTATCCCCCACTTTATTGTGGACATTGTCCTCAATGTACATGCAGGAGTAGGAATGAAAAGGAAATACATGTTTTTGTATTTTTGAATAAATGCAATTATATGAATGAATGCATGCTCTAACTAAATGCAATTCTATATGACATATATAATAAATGAATGCAATCTAAACTATATTATATGATGCATGTTTTCTAGTAAACTATGGTCACCTATGATCAAACCTCCCCAAACCGATTTAAACACTATCTCTAGTGTAGAAAGAAATAGGATTGGTCATTAGTGACTATGCATGAATTCTAATCTATATGCACTAACTATGTGAGATATATCATAATGTAAACTATACTATATGAACTAACTAATGTAAATGCACTATGACATAAAATACAAATGCAAGTGAAGGCTAAACTAAATGCAATGCACTATACAAAAGAGAGAGGGAGAGAAAAGTATCATACAAATGGAGGTGATGAGGTAGGCATCTTTCACTCGTCAGCATCATCCTGGGGGTAGCCATACCGGCTAGAACTTCCTCCTTGGTCATACCCTCCTCCTTGACCAGAGTATCCTCCACCTTGGCCATCAAAGTTCCCGGCTTGGTTCCCTTGGTTAGGGAACAAAAGGTGTGGTTGGGCCCAAGAAGGCCGAGGGCCATTAGGGTCGATATACCCTTGTTGTGCCATTTGGTAATATTGAGGATAAAGGGTCATATAGTTATCGACCCTCCCTTCATGCACCCCAAGGTCAACTCTATTCATAAGAGCCATCAAATCATTCACATTTGGAGCATTGGGCACTTGTGGTGTGAATGTCGTGTGAGGAAAGGGGTAAGGTGGGATTGGTACATAGGAGGGTGGGGCACTAGCCCTTACCGGTGTCCCTCGAGGTTGTTGAGGATGGCGTGGCATATTTTCTCTTTGAGGTGGGTTGCCATGGATTTGGATGTCGAGAAGGTAGCTCGGCCTAGGCGAATATGGACTCAACCTCGGGTCGGTACCGGGTATATTGCACCCCGAATGAATAATGGAGAAGCACCCTTTTGTGAACCATTCTACACTCCCGCCTTAGGTGTAGGCACACCACCGGTGGTGGTTGAAGACGGCGTCCTCATCAATCAAAGTACTACCCTCAATAGGGGCATAAGTCCCACGGGTGTTGAACCAGGGGCAAAGGAAGTTAGCCAAAATAGTAATTAGACCTCCCATCACGAAGGTCTTGAGTTGGGTGTTCCCTTGAGAGAAGTCATATAACCTTGTAAGCATCTCAAGGGGTGTATTGAAGTTGTATCGGCTCATCCCCCGAAAATTTAGATAAGATTCAAGGAATGTTAAATCAATGAGAGTGCACCTATCTTGTTCATACCTCCCATTGATGGTGCCGGCTACAAAACGTTCGGTGATCCGAATCACCGGGTGTTGGATAGCAAAGGTATAGCATTGTTTTTGGTGAATGAAATCCCTCCCGGAAATAGCCTTCGAAAGTAGGTCCACATCGAAATCGGCGGGTTTGTTGGTATTGTCGGTTGGTACAACAAGACCGAAAATATGAGCAAATTGGTCAAGTGTGAGGCTATGGTCTAGGTTTCACAACTGGAACTCCATACTGACGTTGGTTCGAGTGTTCGTGACAATACGGAGGCTACTCAAAAATTTCAGGGTGAGACTAAGGTATGTCTCCTCATGGGCATGGAATAGTTTCCCAATCCCCAATCCATCAAAGAACATTTCGGTTTGGTACCTTATCCCAAGGACGTCTAACACCTTAGTATCAATAAACTGAGTGGGTTCATAGTGCTTACCTAGCAACTTGATGAACTTGGTACAGTGGTCATCGGATGTGAAGAGTACCTTCGGGAAGTACTCAAGTTGCTCTATCCCTCCTCTTATCACTGGACGGAAGTTTCTTGGCGGCATCCTTTCTTGAGGGGATGAAGAAGATGAGCCCTTGCGTTTCTTAGCGGCGGATTCAATAAGTTTATATTCTGAATTATAGCTTTTTCCTCGTTGTCTCATTCTTTGTTCATGTGCCGACAACGAACCCAACAACCTTTCAATAGATAAGGTTGATAAATCATGGGTTTCTTCAATAGCGGAAGCAACATTATCAAAGTCAGCATTCAATGAACGTATGATCTTTTGAACTACCCTTTCATCTTTAATATCTTCTCCATTAGTCTTCATTTGATTCAAAATGGATTGTACTCAATCAAAATAAACTGAGATTGACTCAGATTCCTTCATGCTCAATGACTCGAATTCTCCTCTCAATGTTTGCAAACGTATTTGCTTAACTCGATCATTACCTTTGTAGGATTTCTGCAATATATCCCACGCCTCATGCGATGTCTCAGCCATCGATATTTTCATAAATATAGGCTCCTTCACTGCCTGAAAAATGTGATACAATGCCTTTTGATCTCTTTATCTAGTATCTATCAGGGCAGCCTTGGTCTCTTGCGTTAAAGCCTAAAATACTCTTTCATTAGTTTCTTCTTTAAAACCTTTCTCCACAATAATCCACAAATCTTGCGAACGAAAAAACACTTTTAATTGGATTGACCAATTATCATAATTTTTTGTATTTAATTTTGGATGGTGAACTTGAAATGTGGTACTTGTTGATGCTGCCATTATTTAAATAAGAAAAGGGTATGAGCCTACGATGGCTCTAATACCAAATGTAGGAGTAGGAACTTGCGAATTCCAACACCAAATATAATATAAGGAATGAGAGAATTAATTGCTAGGAAAATATTTTATTATTATGTCAGACATACGTGACAATGAAATCTACAACATATTTATACTTTAAATCAAATAAAAATAACCTCATATGTTTTACTAAATAATCTGTGATTAGAATCAATTGCAAATTCACATCCATCCTATATTTCTATTAACTAAATATAGTTTATTCAAGGTTGATTTTCTTCACTATTGTGTGTACGAAGTAGGTGTGAATATATCTACGAATACTCATTGGTATGATACACGAGAATACATGTTGAGCGGTATCATACGATTTCTTGCATGTATGGCTCATTAGCAAGTGTATTGATTTTGAATGGTGTTAAGTTCCGGCTTTATTGTAACTTGACACATCCTAGGTAGATTTAAAGAGGAGTTAAAAACTAACTTGAGAAAAGACACATATATCTCTTTCAAGTTCTGTCTCATCATTGCTTGATCTTATATTTAATGTGTGATAAACTTAATGAGATGGGTATTAATTAGTATGAACTTTGATAAAAAAAAAAAATATTGATCATGTATGGTGTACGTATGTCAAATTGCTTATGTTTTATGTTTGTTGTCATCTTATTTAATGATAGAGATTATGATTTAAATTGTTTCCTGTTGTTAAGAACAAAGATTTGTTTTGTCCATTATGAATTATATTGTCAAAGTGTATATTTTATTTTATTAATATTTTTCTTTGTGTTTTTTGATAATCAAGCACGGATTATAATCATGATGAGATTGATTATGTGATATCATATAATGACTATGTTTAAAGAGTACCATAGTATCTTTGACGACGGTAATACATTAGTATATCTTTGAAATTGTATTAGCTATTGATATGGTTGTTTGTAGTATTTATACTATGCTTGTACACTAGTACATACATTTTGTTATTTTCATTTATGTTCTATTATTATACGGTGTAGTATAATAAATATTATGAGATTATGGAGTCATGGTGATTTAGCCATGTAGAAGGTAAATGAACTATATTGAGTGTACAACAATTGACAAGTCCGGTAATAGAGTTGTCATTTGTTGTATGATTAATGACGAGACGATCTTTGATATAAAACAAAGATGATTTATATTTAAAAAGGTTGTTCTGTCATTGTGTTCTTCTATGAAGGACAATGTGGGAGAGGTAATATGATCCTTGGCATTAGGATCAGAGTGAGAGTATGATTATTACTCTCTGGTTAATACCCCCAAGGGTCGAGTATGACGCATATCCAATAGTAAAAGTGGAGTCATGACTCGGGTTTTCACAAGGTCTTCAATATTGCAGTTTGACAAGTTATGTAAGTATACTAGTATAGCTAGTACTCATCTTTGGCAAGCTACTAGGCAAGTGTGAAAATGTATAATGTAAATCATGAATTATGGTTTGTCATGTGTCTGTTTTCTTTGGTGTTTTTGAAGAAAGATTGTATACAAATGGTAGTGTATTATTGCTTGGGGAATATTCCATTAATATATGGGTTTCAAAGAAGCTAATTTTGCATTACAAAGTCGACATCGGAGTAGGAATTCGTAGTGATAAATATAGCCGTAAAGAGGCTAAAAGAAATTAATCTAAGGGTATCATTTCTGATAATAAATGAGATTAAGTTAACCCATATTTTTATAAGGATGTTACTATGGCTAAGTTTATGAACAGTCAAGTAAATTATGGTGATGACTGCACCAAGACGTTATTAAAACGTGGTATATAAACTATCAAAATGGGATGATATTGGTTGTTTTGTGAGATCTCACTTTTAAATGATCACTTTGCATAAGGGTCAATTAAGGACTTGGTTATAAAGTCGGTTAACGGGATGTGACTAAAACTTTTATAAATCCTTGGCGATAGGATATCCAATTCCCCTCTAATACAATGTTAGAGATTGAATTCAATGTGGAAGGCCTATTGTTAAGAGATTGAAGCACACGATAATTTATATCCCGAGGTGTGTGCTTAGACTTTTTTGGTGGAAATGTGAGTTTCATTAATATCAGTATCTCCTGAAAAGAGACAACCCTCATACAAACAACCATTTGCGTTAATACTCAGACAAGAGCATTAACAGACTGAACTATGACGCATCCTAGGCTTACTGACCACATACAAAAGCATCACTACATAAGCCCTAGCTTAATACACCATACTTTATCAGACATTTTAAGACAACCTAGCAATAACCCTTGCAACCTTAGTTTACAATCAGCCTGAATATCCTTCAGTACCTGCCTTGGGTGGATTATATAACCATCAACTCTACAAACATTCCTACTGTGCCACACCCTATATTGAACTGCATTACTTAGGGCACAAATCAACAATCTCTGGAACCCTGATAACTTCCTCATCCTCAGATCAGCATTGCCAACCAGAGCAGTACCCTGCATATTCAGCCATTCAGCCAGCAAACTATAGCATCTGGTAGTATAAGTACAGTCAAAGAACATATGGGAATGATTCTCATCCGCGGCACCAAAAATATAACAAGCCTGATTAGTAGCAATGCCCATTTTACACAGCCTGTCAAGAGTTAAAAGTCTTCCTTGCTTAATTAGCCAAAGAATAAAGATATGTTTGGGAATGTTGAACTTGTTCCAAACTTCAGTGTACCAAGAGATCTTGCCAGAAACAGAAGGAGTCAGCCAATTATAACCACTCTCAATAGTATAATCAGCATCTCCCCCCAACCATTTGTCATTGAAAAAACCACATAGCATCTTGTCTTTTACTGCACAAATTTTCCTCCACGACCAAGAGCTGTAACTAGTAGGAGAATAATGCAAAATAGAAGTCCCCTTCAGGTAAATATTATCTACCCATTTAATCCACAAAAGATCTTTTTTAGAGACTAGCCACCACACCAATTTCCCAATAGCAGCAATATTCCATATATGACTATCAACCAGACCAAGGCCACCATCCTTCCTCTTTTTACATAAGAAATTCCAAGACACCAAAGGAGCCTTAGAATAAGCATCAGTCCCTTCCCATAAAAAGTTCCTACACAATGCTCTGATTCTATCCATCACTCCAGCAGGCAAAATGAACAACTGAGACCAATAGTTATGGATAGTAGACAGTACAGACCTCACCAAAACCAACCTGCCTGTATAAGAAATTTTCCTGGCATTCCAACCCCTGATCCTTGCTATCATCTTCTCAACTATAACATTGCAATCCAATTTAGATAGTCTTTTATGGGAAATCTTAACACCCAAATACTTAAAAGGAATAGAACCCTTAGTAAACCCAGTATAGGCCAGGATCTTAGTAGCAAGGGAAGGCTCAATACCATTAAAAATAATGTCAGACTTCTCAGCACTAATCTGAAGTCCAGAGGCAGCAGAGAAGCACTTAAAAACTTCCATAATTGAGAAAATAGATCTCAAATCCCCTTTGCAAAAAATTAATAGGTCATCAGCAAAGATTAGATGCACCAACTTAAGGTTCTTACAGAGAGGATGGAAATGAAATCCAGGATAACTGCACACCTCATCAAGTAACCTACTTAAATATTCCATGCACAAAGTAAAAAGCAAGGGGGAGATAGGATCCCCTTGTCTCAGACCTCGCTTACCTTTGAAATAACCATGAGGTTGACCATTAAGTACAATGGAATAAGTAGGGGTAGTGATGCATTCCATGATTAAGGCAATGATCTTAGGAGGGAAGTTAAGACTCTTCAACATTTGTTCAATAAAAACCCACTCAATAGAATCATAGGCCTTCTTGAGATCAATCTTCATCATACAACGAGGAGAAACACTCTTCCTGGTATAGAGCCTCACCAAATCTTGGCTGATAAGAATATTACCTAGAATACTCCTACCTTGAATAAAAGCAGATTGTGCAGGATTGATGATCTGAGTGAGGCAACCAGAAATACGAGCACAAAGCATCTTGGAAATAATCTTATAGACCAAATTACAACAAGCAATTGGTCTAAATTGAGTTACATTCACAGGCTGATCCACCTTAGGAATTAACACCAAATTAGTAGCATTGATTTGTCTCAACAGATGGCCATTCTGGAAAAAGTCTTGGATAGCATGAACCAGCTTACTTTTAACAATATCCCAGCTCTGTTTAAAGAAACAGCTAGTAAAACCATCAGGGCCAGGGCTTTTGTCATCAGGAATAGCAAAAAGAGCATGTTTAATATCATTTGCTGAAGGTATACTGCACATAGCATCCCACTCAATCTCAGAGATCTGTTTCCCTTTAGTCACTATCCTCTTATAGAACCCATTAGTATCAACATTAGTCCCCAGTAAAGAGATGTAGTAATTAACAAAAGCATTAAGGATAGCCTCTGGTTCATTACACACCTCTCCCTGATTATTTTCAATTTTAAAAACCTTATTGTGATACTGTCTTTGCTTAATGGCCTGATGGAACATAGCAGTGTTGGCATCACCATCCTTCACCCAAGCACACTTAGCTTTCTGCTTCAAATAACTTTCCTTAGCTGTTTTCAACATCATGTAACTCTCCCTAGTCTGGGCCTTAATATCCATAAGAATACAATTAGTAGGATCCTTATGAAGTTTCTCTTGATAATCCAGGAGCAGATGATAGGCAAAATCAGCATTAGTCTCAACATCAGAGAAAAGACATTTATTCAACTTCTTCAATGCAGGCTTAAGATCTTTTAAATGCTTCACAAGTTGGAACATAGGAGTCCCATCAATGACATCACCCCACCTCTGCTGCACAATCTCCTTAAACTCCTTAACATGACACCACATATTAAAAAACTTGATTGGCTTCTTCTTAAGGATTCTGACTTTCCCACACTCAATAATGCAAGGACAATGATCAAAATCCCTCTCAGGCAGGTAATGAGCATAGTAATCAGGGTTCAAAGCAAACCAAGCATCATTGATGAGCACTCTATCAATTCTACTAAAGACTCTAGTACTACTAGGCTGTTTGTTAGTCCAAGTATAAAAAGCCCCAATAGCTTTAATATCCTGCAAATCACAATTCTGGGCAGTATGATAGAAAGGAGCCATTTCAGAATCTCTAACAATACCCCCAATCCTCTCATTAGAATACATCACACAGTTGAAGTCCCCCAAAACTATCCAAGGAGCAGTCATGTTCAGTCTGTTTAAAGCATTCCAGAGAGGAACTCTTTGTTCAATTTTGTTAAAACCATACACATAAGTAACATAAAAGACCTTGTCAGTAAGCATCTCAGTCACTTTAAGATGAATAAACTGAGCATCCATCTCAAGCACATCAAGATGCAGTTTATTAGCCTTCCACAGAACCCAAATTCTTCCACCAGAATGAGAACTCAAATTAGTAATAAAAGACCAGCCAAAACAAAGATTATTAGCTACTTTATTTAGAGACCCAGATTTAACCCTGGTCTCAAGGAGCCCAAACAGATCCACTTCTTGTTGGTGGAGAAACCATTTAATATCCTTTTGCTTGGTTATACTATTTAGGCCCCTAATATTCCACATTCCCAATTTACTCATGAGGAGGTAAAAGGGTACCTCCTCCTCCTTTATCAACCAATTGGGAACATCCAGCCATTTCAGCATTATAATCAACCAACAGATCCCCAGGCTTAGTAACCCATAATTCATGCCTTGTCATTTTTGAAATAAATCTAGCAGGAGTAAAACTTACACTATGACTAACAGGAATGGGTGTATTAGCAGGAGTAACCAAGGAACTAGGTGGTGTTCCTTGAGCTAGCCCACTACCATTAGGCCTGGCAATCTCAGTGACAGATAAAACAGGGAACTCCTTAGGATCTAGGTCCACCACAACAGTAGGTTTTGGTCTCCATACTTGCTTCACAGGGTGCAGAGGTTTTTTAGGTTGAGCAGGTGGAGCAGGTGGAGGTCTCCTCACCCCCCTCCTACAGACCTTTTCAGTATGACCCATTCCCTTGCATTTGCCACAAGTAATTGGAAGCCAATCATATTCAATAAGCACAATAATTTCATTACCTAATTCATCCAGAAACTAAATCTTATCAAGGAACTTATGATCAATCTCCACTTCAACCATTACTCTAGCAAACCCTAAATGTGTACGATTAATGGTAAGGTCATCAATACGCACATATTTGCCTACCAGAGCAGCAAGTTTCTCGAGACATTTAGCACCCCAAAACTTAAGGTCAAGACCAACCAGTTTTATCCAAATAGGTACCACTTTAACAGCAACTTTAGAAATTCTTACTGCAGGATCCCAAGGGCGCAAAATAACAGGTTTCCCATCAAACAATACCATTCCTCTAGCAAGAACTAATTTCTGATGTTCTAAAGTATAATGTGTGCTTAGACTTGCATGTTGTAAGGTTGATCTTTTAAAAAAGTGTGTTTGCAAGGACAGGATGAAAAGATCAATCTATATGAGCATGAAGTACAGCCGCTTCAAGGGAGTATGGGTTTGACTCCTGAAATGTCCATGAATAGATTTGGGACACTAGGCTTGTAAATAAGTGTCGGTTTCATAACTTTAGAAGTAAATTAATTTATGTGTGAGTTATCTTCATGTATTCAAAATGGGTAGAAAGGGTTCAATGCTTAGTCACACCCCGATACTCGAATATTTAGAATGTATAATTTCACTAAGGGGAAATTCAATCTTCGTGACATTTTCATTTATGCATAAATTGGTATGTTTGTTAGCTTATTTAAAAATCTTGAATTAGGCTTAAATGTGGGAGGAATGTTGGTTATTTAAGTGTAATTACCAGTTCATTTTGGCGTATTTATGTTTGGGTCGTAGATGGGTAATTTCTAAATGATATAATGTGAGTTCGGGAAGTACGGAGTGTATGCTTGCATAATTCATACGGAACTACGGTATCGTTTTCGTTCGAATAACTATGATGGGGTTGAATCTGGTTGAATTTATGAAGAGTAACAACTCTTCATAAATACATTCTCCCCCTTTCATATCTATATAAATAGACATGAGAAATGTGAAGATGAATATAGAAAAAGAATCTCATCTTCTGCATCATAGAACGATCTAACAATCTACACACAATACTGCTGAATTACTTCTTTGATTTTTGATTTGTGCCCAAAATCAGAGGGACACCGTCTTATCTCAATAGGAAATTCGGTTTAACCCGAGCATAAATAAGGGTCGAATTATTTTATTAGGAAAGCGAATTCGATTCGGTGTGGTTAATCATTGTCAATCCTTATTCGTGCATACTCAAATTTCTAACACCGACAAGGCTAAATGAGATACACATGCTGGCCTTGAGTTACTCCGGGTGTGATCACAATGTATCAGCTGTGCTTGGGAGATACATAAGCTTGAGTAATCTTAATCCTTGGCTTCCAATTAATAATCGGTTTTGCATTGGAAAGTGTGCAATAGTACAAAAAGTTTAACAAACTACCCGGTGAAACTCATTTAAGCAATTTAATCATAAATTTAAGCAATTCTCAATTAAATGCAACAAAATTAGCACAAAAGAAAAGGTTTTTGACACGAATAAAGGGATAATACTGTAGTTATCATGAGTGTTGATCAAATCTAGTTTTGAACCTATTAAATGTTCTTCTCTTTGTCAATGTTGAATCAAGAGATGGATGTTTAGGACTTCCATTGGTTGAACCCAAATTGGAAATTTCATCAGGAGATTTGCAAGCGATATTTGTGGGAATTGGCTCAAACTCATTTGTTTCTAAACCCAAATCAATTTTAACTGCATCTTCGACTTGCTTTTCTTTGTCAACTTTGTTGGGATTCATTGAAAAAGATCAAAAGAATGAGAATCAAGACAATGCAATAAAAACAAGATTAGATCATTGTGCAGCTTTTAGAAATAATGATTATGCTGTTTGTATTAAATTTTATAAGTTCAAGAGATTAACAACTTGCTGAATGATTTGGTCATGTGTGTTTGTAGTATATCAATACACTTTCCTCCCTCACCCTAATTTAATACATCTAACAAATATATGAGAGACATGAGTTTAAAAATGGAGTAATATGCATTATGCAACGAGTAGAATATTTTTGCATGGTAAAAAGTCGTATACTAATGACTCTTTGACTTTAGACTACCAAAGGGAGAAGTGGGAAGCACGCACGTATATACTGACTTTCAAAAGTAAAGCTCAAACGCTCGCAAACCTCCCACCACGTCGGAGACATATCTAAATTGACTTTTGGCTGCCAAAATGAGAGTAGGAGACACATATCGTTGTATCGCAATATCAGGATCAAGGATTCAGATAGTAATG
The DNA here is from genome assembly GCF_048544455.1 of Silene latifolia. Classification (NCBI taxonomy): domain Eukaryota; kingdom Viridiplantae; phylum Streptophyta; class Magnoliopsida; order Caryophyllales; family Caryophyllaceae; genus Silene; species Silene latifolia. The sequence goes on from NC_133536.1 coordinate 167,623,804, forward strand.
ACTCACGTGCTTTCATATGTAAATAATAGATCTCACTCACAGGTCATTTGGTTCGGATTCGAATAAGGTAAAATATAAGTGTTTTTATGAGAAAATAAATATTTTAAATTTAGGTTAATCGGTTCAGTTCTAATCCGTTCAGATATATACGTTTGGTTATTATTATGTTCGGTTCAATTTCGGTTAAGTTTCAGTCCAATTCAGATTGGGTAGGATTTTAAGTACTAGATTACTCATATCAGATGCTTGAATTGGTTATTATTAATTATAGAGTTCTGAAGGCCAAAATTTTAAGTATTAATTGCGCTAATATATTAAATTCTTTGTAACTTATTAATTAAGTACAAATTAACTAAATATATAACTAAACTAGATAATCAAACAATTAATAATAAAGGTACGAAAATAAATAAGAAGGAGATTATTATAGAGGTTTGGCTCAATGCAGAGGTCTACGTCCACCCCTGCTTTTATAAATTGATTATCAAGAGCATGTAATATAATCCGGCGTAGCTTACAATAATCAATTAACCCTCACAACTAACCTTAATTATGCCATGAGAGATGTTAAGCTCTCGATTTAAGGAATGTTAAGCCCTAGATTTTGTAAGATGTTCAACCTACGGTGTGTGGGATGTTAAGCCCACTTGTCTAAAGGATGTGAAGTCTTTGCTTGTGAGATATGTTAGGCTGTTGTGATTTGTGAGTGATGTGACTCATATTTGAGCACATTTATTTCCCGAATTAGCCTCGTTTCTATACTTTATAGTGCATAATTGGGTCATTTACTATCTTTAATTTCCCATTTTGCATATTCTTTCAGGTTTTGTTTCCTTGGTAGGAGAGGAGTGCAAACCTTACATTTACATGGCGAAATGGAGCTAAATTGATCGTATTTAATGACCAAGCATCAAAGAGAAGACGATACTAGGAGGCCTATGTAGATAATAAAGTAGATTGGGCAATGATGATAGGATCATTGCATCCTCAACAAGATCCCCGCGGATTGTTGAGGAATGAAGAGAAGAGAAGTTGTCTGAACCAGGATCCGAGCGGATTGCAATCAATCCGAGCGTCTCCCTCCACCACAATCCGAGCGTCCCAAGCTTAAGAACCTCGTCTTGAAGCCATAGGATCTGAGCATCTCCTCTAATGATCCGCTCGGATCACTTGACAGAACCCACCGTGCCAGCTTCCAATCCGCTCGGGACGAGCATATCCACCAGGGACCAGCAAAACGGAGATGCTCATCTCCTTGGAGAGGAGCATTTCCTCAACTTTTCTTAAGGGTCTTAATAGTCATTTAAGCCCTTAGTAACCCTAATCTTTGTACCTAATCTTTAGTATAAATACCCCCTTGTACTACCTAGATTAGCATGCCCTCTTAATCAAGTTGTAATCAATTAGTAATCTCATCTTAATCTTGTAATCAACTCTTAATCTAGTATTAATACAAATCTCATTCCTTAATCTTTCCTTAATTTCTCTATTGTTCATTATTTGTTTTGGGTAATTAGAAGATTATTGGGGTTTATTTGGAGGATTGGCAACCTTCCATCAATCATCAAGTACTTCTATTATTTTTTGCTTTATTATTTGGAATCATCTTCATAGGTATAATTCTCTCTTAATCCTTTTAATTATTGTTAATCATTTTCATTTGTTCATCATGTTTTGCCTTGCTAGTATGATTGACAACCTTGTTAGCATGTTAAACTTGATAATGAGTGAGTAGTTTCCTTAGCTAGGGTTAGTGGGGAATTAGAGGAAACCAACATGGGGATTGATTCATGCTTAATATAATATGTTTTCATAATTAATTTGCTTGCTTGTTGTGATTCCAACTTATGCACATGTTATGTTTGATGAAATGCGAGCCTATGAATCCTTGCATTTTTAACCCATCACCTATCTTTTTAATGAGACTTGTAAGACATAAACCAACTCGAGTCTCATTAGACCATGCATATAGTTGGATAGGAAGGACTAAGTCGACTTGTAGGTGTTGTACAATCTAATCGATTCGGCTCTGGGACCCAAACCTTCTTAGGGATTGTAAGATATACACTAACTCGATCCCATCACAACAATAAGTGCTTGCATCTAGTAGAGAACATGTTTGTATGATCAACTCCCATAAATCCCCTATGAGCCCGTGACACCCTAGTACTTTTAATCAATTGTTTACATCTCATTTTAATCATCTTGCTTGTTTTTATTACTTTACTTTTATATTATTGATTAGTTTAGTTGATCTCCTATCTCAACCCAAATTGTGACACCCTTAGACACAACCATTTGCAATTGAAAATCCTACATCAATACCCGTCCCTTGAGATCCGACCTTTACTTGCCTCTTTACTAAGAGTAGTTTGTAAAGTTATAAATATTGTTTTGGTTAGGTGACTTTTGACGACGAGTATAACCACGACCAAAAAAGGCGTCGTTTCCGGGGACGATGTTAACTTGATTTGATTTTTTTTAATTGTTTTTAGTTGTGTTTTTCTTTACCTTGGGGAAGTCAATCTCCTCAAGGTTTGTTCTAATTGTTTTCGAGTTGTTTGATATTTTGCATGTCTAGGAGATCACAAGGTAACTTGTTACCCATTGATCTTGAAATTGAAAGCACTTTGACCAACAATAGAAGACTTGCTAGAAATACTTCGAGAGGTATTGGTGAGATTGTGGACATTCAACCAAATAACATTGAGTTCATCAACCCTTTTTCAAGAGAAGGAGAGGATAACCCAATACAAAACCAACCACAAAATCAACCCACAATGCCTAAATTTTCATCACATTCTGTACTAACCGAGGAGAACCTACCAAATGGTACTCCTACACCACAACATTTAACCGGTAATTTCATTGCTAAATCCGCATTTATACAATTAGTTGAGAGAAGTCAAATTGGGGGGATGCCTATTGAAGACCCTCATTCTCATATGGAGACTTTTTGTGACTATTGGGATGCGATTTCTCAAACCAGAGTTACTCAAGACCAAATCCGATGGGTCTTATTTCCTTTTTCTTTGATTGGTTCCGCGAAACAATGGTTGAAGAGCCTAGATAAGGCTACTCTTGGTATTGATTCTTGGAAGAAATTGGCACTTGCTTTTTACAAGAAATTCTATCCTTCGGAAAAGACTAACATGTTGAGAGCCCAAATCACCGGATTCAAACAAAGAGATGAGGAATCTTTGAATGAAGCATGGGAGAGATTCAAGGAAACTTGTCGATCTTGTCCACACCATGGACTTAGCGAGTGGTTCCTTGTACAACAATTTTGGAATGGTCTATATAAAAACTCCCGAAACATTCTCAATATGGGATCAAATGGTATGTTTACTGAAGTTGATGACAATAAAAAATGGAACAGGATTGAAGAAATAGCGGTCCATAACTCACAATATAGTAGACCTCGGAAGGCTACTAGAGGAGGAAAGCATGAGGTGGACTACATTACTCAATTAGCTGCTCAACTTAGTGCTCATACTGACACCATTAATTTGAAATTTGAGAAGGCCATGGCTAAACTTAAAGAGGCTTCCAAGTCACCCAAGCAACATGTTAATGCTATGGTAGCATCATCATCAAATCCAAGTGGAGTATGTGATAATTGTGGAACTTTGGGACATGACCAAAGTGAATGTAGGGGAACAAGTGAATGCTTTCCAAGCATGCAAGAGTGGCACCCCTTATTCCAACTATTACAATAAAAACACCAAATACCATCCAAACCTTTCATACAAAAGCCAAAATGTTCAAAACCCTCAACCAACATACACCTCACCTCCAATGAGAAACCAAGCTCAAAGACCCTTTTACAACCAAAGCCAAGGTTATCAAAATCAAACTCCATACAATCAATCCAATGACCAAGGCTTTGATCTTCAAAAAGCGGTCCTCCAAATGCAAAAGAACTAACAAGAATTTTTCACTCAAATGCAAAAAGATAGCCAAGCAAAACACTTCACCATCAACAACATCCTAGCCCACGCCAAAATATTGGAAACCCAAATGTCTCAATTAGCATCTTCTAGCTCGCCCCCAAGATATGAATCGGTGAGTGCCATCCATTTGAGGAGTGGTACAAGGTATGAAGGGCCAAAGAAGCAAATTGAGGAAGACATTGTAGAGGCTAGGGATAAGGAAAGAGTTGTGGAAAACTCTAAGGAAGTAGAACCCACCATTCAAGAAGTTTCAAAGAAGAATGAAGAGAAGGCTAAAGAGAAGGAGCCTATTATGATTAGACATCCATTCCCAAGTCGTCAAGCTAAGCCTAAATTTGATGAACAACTTGGAAAGTTCATGGAAATTGTGAAGAACTTAGAAGTCTCAATCCCATTCACGGAATTGATTAATCATGTTCCGGCCTATGCGAAATACGTGAAAGATATTCTTACCAAGAAGAAATCCATCCGGAAGCTTGAGACTATTGCTTTCACTAAACTGAGTAGTGCTATTCTTCAAGAAAGTTCACCTCCAAAACTCAAAGATCTGGGAAGCTTCTCTATTCCATGCACTATTGGTGACACTACAATTAACAAAGCTTTATGTGATCTTGGAGCAAGTGTAAGTGTCATGCCATACTCGGTATGCAAGAGGCTAGGAATGGGAGAGCTCAAGTGCACCAATATCACGCTTCAAATGGCGGATCGATCAACAAAGATACCTCTAGGGGTATGGGATGATGTGCCCGTGAGAATTTGCAAATTCTTCATCCCGGTAGACTTTGTTATTGTTGACATGGAGGAGGATTCCAACATTCCTATCATCTTAGGAAGACCTTTCTTGCACACCGCGGGAGCGGTAATTGATGTGAAACATGGAGAGCTCACTCTTGAAGTGGGAGATGAAACAATCACTTTTAATCTTGACAAGACAATGAGAGCTCCCCGACTACATGAGCCATGTTCCATGGTTAATCATTATAGTCGAGAAAGTGATAGGAAGAAGTTGGCATCTCAATGCAAAGAACAAGCAATGGGTAAAGAATCACCACCCATATGGAAGAAGAAAGTGGATAAATCTCAAGATTCTCCATCCAAAGAGCAAGAAAGTTTCGAAAATGAGAGCTTGAAAAGCTCACTCATGACAAGTAATGAAGAAGGCCTCATTGGCCATGACAAGAAGGAAGAAGATTTGCTCTTGTCAACTCATAACATTATTGGGGAATAAGTAGATGAAGTATGCGGTCTATAGGATGATGAGTTTGAGTGGTTATTCAATCCTTATATTGATAATGCTATGACCCAAGACCACAATAAAGAACAACATGTGCAAAGGTCTATTGAAGATCTTTATCATAACAATGAACAAGCCTTCGACTACTTCTTCAAGGTGTTGAGCAACATCAACAACACCTTGGCTATGCCCCCTTGACATCTCATACATGAATGAGAGTTTGGTGGAGTCCTCCGTAAACCACCATTTGTAAATATTCTAACCCCTTAACTTGAATTTTACTTATTGTATTGCATTTTTTTCAATTTTGGATTTATATTTTTGTGCTTTGATCAAGATTACCATTTTGAGAGAAAGTGAGGGAGGGACTTATATGTTTCTTGTTGTGTAGTGTTTTAACATAGTGTGAGGATAATAATTGCCTAGGCTATCCAAGCCTTCTTAGTGCCCCCACAATTAAGAACAAAGGAATGAAGAGGAAATGACTTGGGTTATGAAATACCCACGGGTGGAACTGAATCCGTGAGGTACAGGAGCAATCCGAGCGTCTAAGGCAGAATCCGCTCGTCTTGGCTAATATCCAAGCGTCCGAAGATAAAGACGCTCGTCCTGGAAGAGCTGGAAAGAAAAATTTGTGTACTGGGAAAGAATCCGAGCGTCCTTTCAGAGATCCGCTCGTCTCAACCAAGACGCTCGTCTTAGTGAAGATCCGCTCGTCCTGCTTCTATTAAAATCTGGGATTTCTCCCTGGCCAAGAATCCGAGCGTCCTCAAACAAAACCACTCGTCTCCTTTCAGAAAGACACTCGTCTCCTACTGAAGACGCTCGTCTCAGCACGGATTGCATTTTCTGAAATTAGCTGACAAAGAATCCGAGCGTCCCGTGCTGTAGACGCTCGTCTTCCCTTCTGCAATACAAAATCACGGGATTAAAACCCCCTTTCCCATTTCATTTCACCCATTCAAAACACAAACACACCTCCAAAACCGTCAAAACCCCCAATCCCTCCAACCATAAAAATCAATTTTCTCAAACAAATTCACCCAAATCAATTCCAAACTCCATCAAAACTCAAACAAATCACTCCTTTATCAATAAAAACCCATTCAACCATCAAAATCCTCAAAGTTTGAATCGATTTTCTAGGATACAAAACAAAATTCAAATATCCTAAATCGATTTGGGTTTTATTGAAACTTGAGGATAACACAAGAATTCAAGCAAAACATTGGTTGCTGATACATACAAGGAGAAGATGGCTAGGACTAAAGGTGGAAACAAGGCGCCCTCAAAGAAAAATCTCTCAAAAAGGCAACAAGCTCTTCAAGCTTCAAAAGCTTTGGTGGTTCAAAATGCAAGAATGGAGATTCAAGAAACTCCTATGGTGGAAACTACTACTTCTACTCCGGTTGTTGAGCAACTACATGATTATCCGGAGGTAATTTTCACATCCGATGCTCATAGGAAGAATTGTGTGTCTCTTACTAAGAAATCGATTTTACCCGCCAAGTTTATTTGCCAAGAAACCTTGACCAAATTGGGTGTCCTTGAACGAACCAAGAATTTATTTGAGTCCATGGGATTGCTTACATTGTTTAATATGCAAGAATTGACCTACTCCTCCCTCACCTTGGAATTTCTAAGTTCATTGAAAGTTACAAAGGTGGAGACTCGAACAAATATTGAATTCCGCCTTGAGAATATGGATAGGACGATGTCCTTTAATGAGTTTGGCAAAGTTTTTGGCCATGATAATGACTCGACCTATGTGAAGAAACCCACAACGAAATATGATCCCGCCCATTTGTGGAAAGCTATTACCGGGAGGAAATTCGAATCCTTCCATGATTGCCGTGCCCTCTATGTTCATCACCCGGGCATAAGGGTGTGGCACAAGGTAGTGGGAAATTCTCTTATTGCTAGGAAGGGAACAAACTACTTCACCGAACTTGATTTTATCTATCTCGAGTCGACCTTGAATGTTGATAGAAAGTTCACCAAGAAGTACAATATTCTTCAACTTTTGATCGAAAGGTGGCTTAATATCGATCATGGCAAGAAAGGTGCGGCCTTTATAGTAAATGGGGGATTGGTAACTTGGTTGGCAAAACACTTCAACCGGAATTTCAACAAAGATGACACTTATAAACCGGTTAAGGGAGGACACCTCATTGATCTAGCCACTATGGTCCACAAATTCCATTGGGTCAAGAATGACACACTTGACAACAAATTTGAGTGTCTTACAAAAGATGCCAAGTCCTTCATTCTACCGAACAAAATTTGTCGGCTCAATGTCTGTAGCCCACACTATCTTCTCCCACTCTCCGAGGAAGTCGAGTCCATAATGCAACACCATAGGGAGGCCATTGCCGAGCCCTCCTCCTCTATTATCACTCCACCCTACCCGTTCACATACCATGAGTTTCGACTCGAAAATGTTACGGTGGGGAATGATTACTTGACTCTTTTGATGCAACAAATGCACAAGCAAGCCCATGAAGATCGATTCAATGCATATAGAGCGCAATATCCGCCCCTCTTACACCTAGCTAGGCAAGGACTTCTTGACCCATCATGTCCTTTGCCTAGTTGGGCGGATAGGGAAGTTTTCTTTCCTAATGCTCCTAGGGGTACTAGCATGGGTGATGAGGAGGTTGTCGTTGAGAGTAGTGGAGAAGAAGATGAAGAAGGTGAAGAAGAAGAAGAGGGAAGTGAGGAAGAAGAAGAAAGCTCAAGTGAAAATGGTGAAGCCTCCGGGTCTATGGCGGTAGATGACGATTCTAGTGAGGAAGTTGGAGATGATGATGATGATGGGAGTAACGTCTCCATGGGCGATGATTGAGGATTAGCAAGCTCTTGGGAGGATGCCACAATACTTTGTGAGTTTCATACACCTCCTTTAAGCTTTGTTCATTTCTCTTGTTTTTTTTTTGAATTTTTATCTTCATCATTTCTTTAAGTCCTAGCAACACTTAGAGGACTCACACCTCGGTCCCATTGAGGCGTCTTTTATTGTTTCCACCATGTAAAATCCAAAATGACAATTTTAGCTTCATGCATAGCATTCTTATGCATGAACGTTCCCAATTTTTGACATTAGAAATAGTGTCTATTTTGGTTTGGGGAAGTTCAAGCATATGCATTGGGAGTTAATTTAAATTATGCTCTCCAACCAAACAAAAACTCATGCATCATATAGTATAGTGTAGTTGCATCACTTGTTTATATGTCATATAGTTTGCATTTAGTTTAGAAATCATGCATTTTCATATAGCTTGCATAATTTCTTATCGTATTGGCCATTGAGGACAATGCCCATACTAGTGTGGGGATGGGAAATTCTAACATGACTTTTAAAACAAAAATGATAAAAATTGAAAATTTTTGAAAAATACAAAAACATGTCTTTTTATTTCATAAACATAAAAAACCATAAAAATTTGAAAAATGCAAAAACCCAAAAACATGTTCATTTCCTTTATAGTGTAGTCTTGTATATATTGTGTTTGTATTTATTGTGTTTGTTCATCCTTTTTCACATTGATCGACTGCGCCACATCCGAGACATGCGGATATAGAAGACCGCATGGTATGATCTTTCCAATCTCCTTTTTCCTCTTTATGTTAATGACAATGTGGCTTTATTTTGATTGATGCGGTATAAACAATATGATTATAGGATTGAATTTAGATTATTTGGCATATTAGTTGCTAGAAGGATATGCATTAGATTGTATAAATGTTAGTTGCATCATGGCATATAGTTGCATTTAGGAAAAACTTTGCGAAAACATCTATTTGGGAAACTTGACAAGTGTATATAAGGCCCTTGTAGATACTTTTTCTTCTTAAGACTTTGCTTGTTATAATACTTGTAAAACACCCTAGGATATGTCATGCTAGTATCTTTTGACCCATGGATTAAGGCCTAGTCAAGAGTACCTTGTGGTGTGATAACTCCTTGGCTACCGTTTATTCCAAGGTGACCCTTGAAACCATGAAACCATCATCCATATTCTACCATATTTTGTCATCAAAGGGAATGGGCACAAAAATTGTTCAAAATTTGAGTTCAAGAATTGAAATGAAAGTAAAAAAAGGTTGCAATTGCATCAAAATAAAAGAGGAGTAACAAAAATGAAAACTGTTATGCTTCGAAAATAAGCACCCTCACTACAAATGGGGTAACTTTAAAAATGTTCAAAAATGCAAAAAGTTGAAAAATTGTCAAGTATTGAAATACCAAACATCAAAGAAATAGCAAAAAGAAAGTGTTCTCAAATTGTCAAATGCCACAAATTGGGGGAAAAAAGAAAAACAACAACAAAAGCAAACTCCCATATGAAACTCAAATACAAATGATCCCTTTATCCATCGAATCCACTTTTGTGCATGGTAGAGAGGGGACGAACCTTCTTCTTGTCTAGGCAACAAGGGGAATTACGCGATCCTCCAGTGTTTCTAACACCATAGGGAGTCTACTCTTGACGAAAGCATTTAACGATTGAGGACAAATGTACCCTAGCTTGACACAACTTGGAGGTGATTTGTTGGTATCCTTCTAGGCTTAGTAGTTTGAAGAAACCATATCTATAATGGAATGTGTACCCTTCGATTACTTCCCCTTTAGATAATTTCCGCTACTTAGATGAGGAAAGTGGCTATTCATTTTATAGATGCATCCATTACTTGTTTTGTGTGCTTTAATTCTTGGATGTGTCGCCATTTTCGCAAGCCCCACCTTACCTTGCAAGAAGGCATCCTACCTCATGGTTGTCTTGTTGTGAGTTGAAGGGGCGGAGTGAGACCGCTAATTGTCTCACATCGGCTATATTAGTAGGATAGTTTGAATAAGGGTCCTAATTTTTGTCACCTCTTTACACGGGACGAGCAAAGGTTCGGTTTGGGGATGTTTGATGTGACTCATATTTGAGCACATTTAGTCCCCGAATTAGCCTCGTTCCTATGCTTTATAGTGCATAATTGGGTCATTTACTATCTTTAGTTTCCCATTTTTCATATTCTTTGAAGTTTTGTTTCCATGGTAGGAGAGGAGTGCAAAACTTGCATTTACATGGCGAAATGGAGCTAAATTGATTGCATTTAATGACCAAGCATCAAAGGGAAGATGATACTAGAAAGCCTATGTAGATAATAAAGTGGATTGGGCAATGATGAAAGGATCCTTGAATCCTCAACAAGATCCCCGCGGATTGTTGAGGAATGAAGAGAAGAGAAGTTGTCTGACCCAAGATCCGAGCGGATTGCCAGCAATCCGGGCGTCTCCCTCCACCACAATCCGAGCGTCCCGAGCTTAAGACGCTCGTCTTGAAGCCACAGGATCCGAGCGTCTCCTCTAATGATCCGCTCGAATCACCTGATAGAACCCACCGTGCTAGCTTCCAATCCGCTCGGGACGAGCATATCCACTAGGGACCAGCAAAACGGAGATGCTCATCTCCTTGGAGAGGAGCATTTCCTCAACTTTTCTTAAGGGTATTAATAGTCATTTAAGCCCTTAGTAACCCTAATCTTTGTACCTAATCTTTAGTATAAATACCCCTTTGTACTACTTAGATTAGTGATACGTGCATATTCTATACACTTTATCTGCGGTTTTGGCACGTATTTCCATGCATAACTGATAGCTTAAGGCTACTATTTCTCCCGAAACGGTTTACTTTGCATTTTCTATGATTTATTGTAGGAATGCGTGGAAGTAGGTTAAATCAAGCCAAGTTTGTCCTCCGGAAGCAAGTTCAAGGAAGCCAAGAGAAAGGAGAGTTCATTCACTCACCTTGGGATGCGTGCAAGGAGTGAAGAGTTGATTGGAAGCAACAAGGAGCCACTGCACAGCATTTTCAGTCGATCGACTAAGACTTTCAGTCGATCGACCACGGAGCTCGAGGCGAAGCTACTTTTTGTTCCGCATGTTCAGTCGATCGACCGTGCTGACCAGTCGATCGACCTGATTTCAAGCTGACGTTTAATTTTCCGTGTTAGACTTTTAAAAGCCCAACTTGTAATTAACTTTCAGTATCTTTTTATCAGTAGAACGCAGCAACTTTTAGGTTATGTTTTTTTGATTCTAAAAAAAAACTGAGTTTTCAGATCTAGCTTGAGACGGAAACCTTTGATTGGAATGCTTTGTTCTTGATATTCAATTAGTAAGCCTTTTATGCAATTCTTCTTTTTCTTATTTTTGCTTGTTAATTTAATTCTTGTTTCATTAGTTAATTTCAGTAATTGAATTTCTCTCCTTTGTTCTAGTTAGATTCCATCATGTTGAATTTGTCCTTTTTTGTTAATTTCGCAATTAGTGTAGTCATGATTATGCGTAGGTAACTCCTTTGATTGGGAATTAGGTGAGCCATGGTATAAAATTAGGATTGTTGTGTAGCATGAGTTCTTCCGTATCGGTCTTGTTATCTTTTGATGGATTTCTTTGCTAGGTCGAAAGATTGGTAATTTGATTTATCGCGAGATTTAGAATTTCTCTTGAGTGAAAGCTTTGATAAATTCTAGGGAATTATTGGACCGTGAGGTTATTTGAGCTTTGATCGAAAGACTAGCTTATTTTCCCTGAGACCGTATTATGAGATCTCTGCTGCCTGACTGACCTGTTATTTGCCATGGTGAACCGAAATTCTCGATCCTCTTTTTATCTTGTTAAGAATATTCATTTTAGCAATTAGCCAGTTAATCAATCGTTTTCAAAACCCCCAATTTATCGTTACTTTATAGACTGAAAAAAAGCAAACAAAATCAACCTTGTCTCTCTGTGGTTCGACCCTTACTATCACTAGCTATAGTTTTAGTTTGGAAATATAAATTTATTTTTGGTACTAAACGACGGTATCAAATTTTGGCGCCGTTGCCGGGGAGACGGTGTAATTCTGTTTGCTTTATTTTAGTTTATTTTTCTTGTCTCAAGGAACTTTTGTTCCTTGAGGCCGTTGCTTACCTTTGCTTCTAGTTTTGCTTTTGCACAGTTAGAAGACAGGTTTTGAGAGGAAGACTTGAGTACTCTCACTTTGGAAATTATGGCTACGATATATGATAATTTCCAGCAAAAGGAGCACCACCTTCCTAAGGGGCAACAGTTACCTACCCCTTCTACCGGTAAATTCGAGTTTCGTTCCTCTTATATTGATTTAGTGGAACGGAATCAGTTTGCGGGTCTACCAGATGAAGACCCCTTGAAACATATGGAAATTTTCACGGACTATTGCTGTTCAATACCTATACCGGAGGGGGTAACTCAAGATGAAGTAAAGGGGTTCATGTTCTTATACTCCTTGAAGGATTCGGCGCGAGATTGGTATCGCTACCTCGATAGAGTAGCAGCTGGAGTCACTGGTTGGACATCTTTAGCACTAGCCTTCTATAAGAAGTACTTCCCACTTTCGAAGACTGATGCCTTGAAGAGTAAAATCACGAGTTTTCAGCAAGGAGCCGACGAAGATTTTTGTGAAGCATGGGGACGTTTCAAAAGTTTGGTCCGAGCCCCCTCATCATGGTTTCAAAGAATGGTATCTTTGCAATCTATTTTACAATGCTTTATATGATGATTACAAGGTCATCTTGGATGCAAATTTAATAATGGCAGGTTTCAAAATAATACCGGTCAAAGTAAAGGTTGGAACACCATTGAGGAGATGGCAGTCCATAAAGCTGAGTTTGGAAGTTCACGTGGTAAGTCACGAAAGCAAAGTGAAGACATGATTGCTGTTGTGACACTTATAACTTCCATTTCTACCCGTCTCGAGAAACTCGAGACTTCTGAAGCTTCCAAGGGGAAAGTCGAAGTTCCTATTCAAAACTCAGATGAGATCGAGAAGTTAAGAGAGATGGTCCAACTCCTTTTAGTTCAAGTGGCGAATATGGAAATAGCCGGGATTGAGTCCTCACGGAATTTTGTGAAACAATTGGAGAATATGGAGGCTAGGCAAGCCGCTAATTCTTCAATTAAATGTGAAGGGCCAGTTGAGACGATCAATGCCATCAATCTCAGAAGTGGCCTTTCTTATGAAAGTCCCGACAAGCCAAAGGAAGACTCGGGAGATGATGAAGAAGCCCGCTTGAATTCTGATACAAAAATGAGTCTGAATTCCAGTAATTCAGGTCGATCGACCTGCATTCCCAGTCGATCGACTGAACTGTCAGACAAAATAGTTTCTGGTCAGAAACTATTCACACCTAGCACATCCAGTCGATCGACCAACATCCTCGGTCGATCGATCGAGATACCCGATGACGATAATTCGACAGAACTGTTCACGCCACTTACTTGGTCGATCGACTACCCATACCAATCGATCGATCGATCTCCGTGAGCGATGCAAATCCGTCAACTAGTTTGCAAGATTCATCACTCATTGATGATTTGGGGGTTTTAAACCTACGGAAGCCGAAGGTTACCGATCCTACGGCCATGTTGCGATCCCGTATCCGGAGCGTTTGAAGGCTACCAAGCCGGAGCGTAAGTTTGGTAAGTTTCGGAGATGGTCCGAAATCTCGAGGTAACGGTTCCTTTCACTGATTTAATTACCCAGGTACCCTCTTACGCTAAATTTATGAAAGATATTTTGAATCGTAAGAGAAATTTTTGTGATGATGGTAATGTTGCGTTTGTGGAGGAATGTAATGTTCTTTCACAAGTTAATGTGCCACCTAAATTAAAGGACCCGGGTAGTTTTTCAATTCCTTGCACTATAGGTAACCACGTAATTGGAAAGGCCCTTTGTGACTTAGGGGCCAGCGTTAGTGTCATGCCGTATTCTATTTGCGAAAGGTTAAACATTGGTAAACTTAAGGTGACCGATATTACCGTTCAAATGGCAAATAGATCGACTCAGAGACCTATAGGTGTTCTAGAGGATGTACCCGTTCGAGTGGGTAAGTTTTTCATTCCTGTCGATTTCGTTGTTTTGGACATTGCAGAGGATAGTCGATATACCTATCATTTTAGGCGGACCGTTCTTACATACAAATGGGGGGTGTGATAGATGTCAAACGCTGAACCATCACCTTAGAGGTAGGGGATGACACCATTGAGTTCGATCTTGCTCACAAGGCAACCGAACCTCGCCGATGAAGATACGTGTTATTCCATTGATATTGTTGACAGGGTTGTTACTTGTAATTGGAGGGAATCCTTAGCCAAGGATCCCTTAGCCGATCTAACCCATTCGGATGAGTGTGCGGTAATACAAAGTGGAGAATGCTTTGAGGAGCCGGATGCTTTGGTTGCCTCAATGGAGAGCTACGAGCTCAATGAAGAAGAGGATGAGATGCTTTTGAGCCTGGCCAACGATAACTTGGTGAACACTTGCTACACCATTGAAGCTGATTCCGTCTATGCTGTGGAGGTAAAGGTGCCAGAGCGTAAGCCACTTCCCCCTAATCTTAAGTATGTTTTTCTAGATGATACGGAGCAGTACCCAGCTATTGTTAGCTCTAAGCTTAACGATGACCAGCTGTCTGCTTTGATGTGTGTACTTAAGAAAAACAGGAAGGCTTTGGGTTACTCTTTGGATGACATTAAGGGCGTCAGCCCTGATGTCTGTATGCACAGGATAGAGTTGGAAGAAGGCCACAAGCCTTATAGACAGGGTCAACGCAAGTTGAACCCAAAGATGCAGGAAGTTGTTATGGGCGAGGTGATGAAACTACTTGATGCGGTATTATTTATACAGTTGGCAACTCCAAGTGGGTTAGCCCGATTCGGGTAGTCCCGAAGAAAGGAGGGACTACCGTGGTTAAAAATGATAAAAATGAATTAATACCAACTCGAGTAGTGACAGGGTGGCGGATGTGCATTGATTATAGACAGTTAAATGCCGCCACCAAGAAAGACCATTTCCCCCTCCCTTTTGTTGACCAAATGACTGAAAGACTTGCTTCTAACAAATTTTTCAGTTTTCTAGACGGATATTCAGGGTTCTTTCAGATCCCTATTCATCCGGACGATCAGAGTAAGACTACTTTTACCTGTCCACAGGGAGTTTTTGCGTACCGTAGAATGCCTTTCGGATTGTGTAACGCCCCTGCTACCTTTCAGAGGTGCATGATGGGGATTTTTTCTGATTATATAGAGAATATTATGGAAGTATTCATGGATGATTTCTCAGTTTATGGCAGTGACTTTGATCGTTGTTTAGCTAACCTTGATAAAGTCATGCAGCGTTGTATAGATGTTAATCATGTTTTAAACTGGGAAAAGTGTCAGTTTATGGTCAATGAGGGAGTTGTGTTAGGGCATCTGATTTCTGATAAAGGTATACATGTTGACAAGGCAAAGGTGCAGGTGATTGAGCAATTACCTCCTCCCGTGAATGTTAAAGGAGTGAGGAGTTTCCTAGGTCACGCTGGTTTCTACCGGCATTTCATTAAGGATTTTTCAAAAATTGCTAAACCACTTACACAATTGCTCCTTAAGGATGCTGTCTTTGAATTTACTTGATGAGTGCCATGTCGCTTTTAACAAAAGTTAAAGGAGGCCCTAGTTTCTGCGCCAATCATTCAAATTACCGCTGATTGGGACCTCCCATTTGAGATCATGTGTGATGCCAGCGATTATGCTATCGGTGCGGTTCTGGGACAAATAAAGAATAAAGCTTTGAATGCCATATACTATGCGAGCCGAACTCTGGATGAGGCTCAAGTCAACTATTTTACCACTGAGAAAGAGTTTCTAGCTGTTGTTTTTGCCTTAGACAAATTTCGGTCTTATTTGTTAGGTTCTAAAGTTATTGTTTACACTGACCATGCAGCGTTGAAGACTCTCTTTATTAAGAAAGATGCGAAGCCGAGGCTTTTGAGGTGGATACTCCTTTTGCAGGAGTTTGATTTGGAGATCAAAGATAAGAAAGGAGCAGAGAAATGTGGTAGTGACCACTTATCTCGTCTGCACTAACGAAAGGGAGGATTCGTTGCCTATTAATGATTCTTTTCCCGATGAGAGTTTGTTAGCTATTACTACTTCAGGTCTTATCCACCTCTCGTGGTTTGCTGATTTTGCTAACTTTGTCTTTGTGACAGGTAGGATACCACCCGAGCTTTCATGGCGTGCAGAAGAAGCGGTTTGCCTGTGATGCTAGACAGTATTTCTGGGATGATCCTTATGTTTTCAAGGAATGTGCAGACGGTCTCATCCGGAGATGCGTACCTCAGTGGGAGGTGAAGGATATCCTAGAGGCTTGCCACTCTTCTGCTTATGGTGGTCATCACGGTCCGTCCAGGACCGTAGCTAAGGTACTCCAATCTGGTTTCTATTGGCCAACTTTGCATGCATTGTCGCAGTTTTGTTGCTGAGTGCGATGCCTGTCAAAGATCGGGGAATATTTCCAAGAGACATGAGATGCCACAGGTAGGCATTCTTGAGGTCGAGATTTTCGATGTCTGGGGCATCGATTATCAAGGACCTTTTCCGAGCAGTCAAGGTAATAAATATATCCTCGTAGCTGTAGATTATGTATCCAAATGGGTAGAAGCTATTGCTACTCCCCATTGCGATGCAAAGGCCGTGATTAAATTGTTTAAAGTGATTATTTTCCCTCGTTTTGGTGTCCCTCGGGTTGTCATTAGCGATGGGGGAATGCATTTTAAAGAGAAACAACTTAGTGCTTTATTGACTAAATTCGGTGTCCAACATCGTAGAGGTTTGGGGTATCATCCCCAAACTAGTGGTCAGGTTGAGGTTTCTAACAGAGAGTTGAAAGAAGTCTTAGCTAAAGCTGTTTCTAAATCACGGAAAGATTGGAGTCTTAAGTTGGATGATGTCTTATGGGCTTATAGAACTGCGTTTAAAACGCCAATCGGGATGTCACCATACCGATTGATTTATTGTAAGACATGTCATTTACCTGTTGAGTTAGAGCGTAAGTCTTGGTGGGCTATTTGTGATTTGAATTTGGATCCTAACCTCTCTCGTGAGAAACGCATGACACAGCTGAATGAGCTAGAGGAATTTAGGCTGCTTGCCTATGACAATGCAAGGATCTACAAGGAGAAATCAAAGCGCTGGCACGACAAGAGAATCATAAAGCGCGAGTTCCATATTGGCGATAAGGTACTTCTTTTTAACGCTCGTATCCGTTTATTTCCTGGTAAGCTGAAATCCAGGTGGACCGCCCCTATACGGTCACAAAATTGTCACAAAGTTCGGATCAGTTGAATTGGAGACCTCTGCTGGAGAAAGGTTCAAGGTAAATGGCCAATATGTGAAGCACTATCATGGATCAGATGCATATGTTGGGAAGGTCGAGGTCTTGTTCTTCGACCCGCTATCAGATGATGAAAAGTGAGGTAACAAGGTCGTGCGGGACCTCTTAAACCAGCGCTAACTGGGAGGCAACCCAGTTGTAATTTTTTTGTAATTTAGGATTTCTATTTTGTTATTTCATTCAATTTGCTTTTTAAGTTTTCTTGTTCTGTTTCCTTTATTTTCATGCATTCGCAATTTCTTGGTTTGGGAAAATTGTACGCCTTTGATAATTTCTGCATGAATTTATTTTATGCAAAGTGCGTAAGTGGTCTACTGGGTTTTTGCGAGAGAAAGACAGGAAGTTATGATGGCAAAATGAATTTTGACGAATTTAATTCCAATTGCCAGTTCAAACAGTCGATCGACTAGGAGGTTCAGTCGATCGACTGAAGCGAGGAGAACAGAGGCTACTGTGCATAGGGAAGTGGTCGATCGACTGGGTCACATAGTCGATCGACCACCAAGGAGAGTCCAGAAGCCACGATAATGTAGGATCAGTCGATCCATCGAGTGAACTGGTCGATCGACCAATCCGCGGGTTCAGAGGCAGCTAATAAGAGAAGTTTCTATCCTTATTTTCTCATTCTTTCATTCTTCCCAAAATCAGAAAAGAGCAAACCCTATATTCTCTCCCTTTTTCGCGTTTTCAACTGCAAATCCGCCTCATTCTCTGCCTTTCTTGTTTCAATCTTCAGAGAAATCATTAAGGTATGTTTCTAATCTTATCTTTATGCTTTTTTATTCGAGTTTTACTGAAGCTCCATGCGAAATTTTCGAGTAATGTGCCCTTGAGTCGAAAAAAAAAATCGATTTGGGGAAAACGATTTTAGGGTGTGATTCCTGGTCTTTTATGTACTTTAATTGCTTATTCTAGGCTTTCCCCTTTGATTTTCGACACTAATTAGCAACTGGGAGACGGTTATTTCAGTTTGCCCCAAAAATTTCGAAACCCTAATTTGCGTGGATGGTCTGATTTTGATTCGGGTTTCTGGAATTTGAAACTTAAGTTGGTTGTTTGTTGCTAATTTGACTCTTTTGCAGGAATAACAATGACAAAGGGAAAAGCGCCAATGCAAGAGGGACAATAGAGCCTACGGCCTGCTAAGCGGCCACGCGGACCGCCTCTGATGATAGAATCCACTACGGATAGTCTACCTGACTATCCGCAGGTTATCTTTGAAAAACCTATTCAGCGCGCTAAATTCTCTTTCTTTGTTTCGACTGTAAAGGTCACAGTCACCCGGTTTCTCCATAAAGAAACTTTGGAGAAAATAGGCTGTTATGAGTCGGTCGTGTCCCTGCTAAATGGGACGGGTATGACGGGTCTTGTGGACATGTCTGAGTTCACATATTATGTTATGACCCTTGAATTCTTTTCCTCTTACACTTTTGATTCCGAAGCCTTTGAGGCTGATGAGACCAAACACTGCATTCCTTTCGACTTTTTAATGTTAATTATTCTCTGACACTTGCTAATTTTGCGGGTTTTCTGGGTCTGTACTTCGAAGGTAGCACCTCGGACCCCTCTGACACTCACAGGGCCATGTGGTCTTGTATTGGTGACACTTACGGGTCGAGGAGAACGGGCACTTCCGTCCACTTGCCCCCTCTTCGTTATTTTCTACGGCTAATGGGTAATACCATTTTTGGCCGTAAAGAGTCTAATAACGTGAATAATATTGAGCTTTCGATTTTGGCGGGTTATCTGAACGTTGAGCGTCGGAGAGCCCGCATCTATAACATTGCCTACTTGACCGCCGCTCACTTTCAGACTGTAAGTGAGGGCACCTTGACCACCATTGCCTGTGGCGGTTTGGTGACACGTATCGCCAACCGCCTTGTTTTACTTTTCCCTCGACAGGAGGACCCCATTGACCCTGAGCTGCGCTTTATGGACCTCCGTTACGCGCAGGGTGTCTATTGGGTCGATGGACAGATGCGGTGGAAGATTGACTCTTTCATCTGTGACCGCATCCCCTCACCGGCTACCCTCCTGTCTTGCCCCTCACCACTGTTGAGGGGGCTGCTAGGCCACCTTTGCCTAGTTACAGGCTTCCTTTGGTGGCGGCCACGCCTTCTCCTGGCACTTCGAGGAGGGCTCGTGCCTCCTCTTCACAGGCATTCCCTACCTCCACTGCTCCCACTGCTAGCACCTCCACTTTTCGACCACCTACTCCCTTAGTTGTCCCTCCGGTCATGGACAAGAGGGCAATGTCACGTGTCTTGGGTGATTTGTGCAGGAGCTTCAATGAGCACAGATTGGACACGGCCATCGCCCTGTTTCCGGTCTACGACGAGCTAGCTCGGGGGGGGGGGGGGGGATGCTTCCCAAGGGTGACTGGGCTCACCCTTCTTACTTTGTTCCCCCTGTGGGTGGCTACCCTCAGGCTGCTAGGAGACCCCCTCCTACAACCACCACTACTGGTCCCTCCACTTCCAGGAGAGCCACTCCCTCCGTTTTCAGGAGAGCTACTCCTGCTGCTGAGGAGGAGGAGAGTGAGTCGGGGTCCGACGAGGACAGTGACCCCTCCTACGAGGGTGGAGATTAGATGCTGGTGACCTCCCCGCTTTTGGCTGGTTTGGGGAGGTCGTATTTTGTGAGTTGTTTTCCTTTCTCTTTTCGCTTCCCTTTACTTTTTATGCTTTTATTCTCCCATTTTTCTGCTGGTGATTTGCTGTTGAGCACCATGGGGACATTGTGCGTTTTGGTTTGGGGAGGGTATTTGCATATGCCTTTTGTTTTGCATCTGCATTTGTTTTTTCTATTGCATTTTAGTCACATGTTTAGTGCATTTCTGCTTACATTTGTTTTTATTTTCACCATTCAAAAAAAAAAAAACCAAAATTATCACGTTTACTTTTGCATATAGTTGAGTCGGATTGGAGTTTTTAATGATGATTCTGCTCTATTTGTCAAATATGCCATTCATTGCCTTTTCATAGCTGCTTAGCAAGAATTAAAAGTGATCTCTCAAATTTCGTTATGGAATCCATTTCGGGCAATTAGACTTGACTCATTACTTTTGGCAAACTACTTATACCTTCTGAGATATAGAGCCTATAACTGGTGACATTTATGACCGGTTAATTTAGGATTGAGAGTAGTTACTCCCTTCATTTCATGTTTTGCACGTGTATGAGTTTTGATTTCTTATTGCCTATACGCATTGGTTTGTGGCCGGTATTGCATGTTTAGAGAACTTTTGCATCCTCCCCTTTCTCATTTTACCCACTAACACCACTATAAGCCAAAATTGCCAGTGCCCTTAACTACATCCCATAATTAGCCTACCATTGTGCCAAGCTAGGAAGTAGTAGAGGAATTTGTTGATTTAAGCTGTTTTGGTTCGCTCTTGTAATGTTGGAGCGGGTATTTTTGAGAAGTGAAGGATTTACTTCAGCCTGAAAACAGGAAGAAAGAAAAAAATTCAGAAAAAATGAAAAAAAAAGAGAGTTGTTTACCTGGGCAGAATGCTCTAAAGTGTGCAGGGTGGTCGATCGACAGCCATCTTTAGTCGATCGACCACCAGTTCAGGTCTTGAAAAAAAAATGAAAATAAAAGAAAAAGAAAGCAACAACAATGAAAAAAAAAAGAAGAGAGTCTTGAAAATAATAAGTCTTGGCTGAAATAAAGACACGCCTCATGTGCTTACCTCTTGATTTGGAGGCATTCGTTGGAATTTTGTGTTGCCTAGTCGATAAACGCATGTTTTTTTATTAAGTTGGAAGAACGGGATTCGGTTTCTGATGGTTTGTTGGGTACTAGCTTGGCTCTTACCTTCACTTTCCCATAATTGTTTTGCCCCTTCTTTCCCACTTAGCCTCACATTTCCAAATTTTGCAATAGTTCGGCATGTGATAGTCCTTGACGGTGGTTATGCGTATGTACGGTAAATAGAATCATTATTCATGCTAGTCAAGCATACATGTTTTGTCGGTCGCAGTCTAGGTGAGAGACTATACTTTTCTTCCCTCTCTTTTACATATTATCTTACCATTTGCTTTGCTGAGAGAAGAGTGATCCGGGAGAGTCCGATTGGGTGAGTCTTGCAAGGTCGAACGCCCGACTTAATTCTATGATATGCATAAATTTGTTCGCTTGATTTAAGCTTCGCAGTAGTTGACTTTGGGCATTAAATGGTTTGGCATTGACTTGTAGTTAGCTCTGACATGTACTCCTTTTCCTTTAGTTTTATACGGGTCATAGTGCTTGCTTGGGGACAAGCAAGGTTTGGTTTGGGGAGATTTGATACGTGCATATTCTATACACTTTATCTGCGGTTTTGGCACGTATTTCCATGCATAACTGATAGCTTAAGGCTACTATTTCTCCCGAAACGGTTTACTTTGCATTTTCTATGATTTATTGTAGGGATGCGTGGAAGTAGGCTAAATCAAGCCAAGTTTGTCCTCCGGAAGCAAGTTCAAGGAAGCCAAGAGAAAGGAGAGTTCATTCACTCACCTTGGGATGCATGCAAGGAGTGAAGAGTTGATTGGAAGCAACAAGGAGCCACTGCACAGCATTTTCAGTCGATCGACTAAGACTTTCAGTCGATCGACCACCGGAGCTCGATGTAAGCTCTTTGTTCGCATGTTCGATCGATCGATCGTCTTGACCACCGATCGAATCGATTTCGAGTGACGTTTAATTTTCCGTGTTAGACTTTTAAAAGCCCAACTTGTAATTAACTTTCAAAGTATCTTTTTATCGAGAAACGCAAAGAACTTTTAGGTTATGTTTTTTTGATTCTAAAAAAAAACTGAGTTTTCAGATCTAGCTTGAGACGGAAACCTTTGATTGGAATGCTTTGTTCTTGATATTCAATTAGTAAGCCTTTTATGCAATTCTTCTTTTTCTTATTTTTGCTTGTTAATTTAATTCTTGTTTCATCAGTTAATTTCAGTAATTGAATTTCTCTCCTTTGTTCTAGTTAGATTCCATCATATTGAATTTGTCCTTATTTGTTAATTTCGCAATTAGTGTAGTCATGATTATGCGTAGGTAACTCCTTTGATTGGGAATTAGGTGAGCCATGGTATAAAATTAGGATTGTTTTGTAGCATGAGTTCTTCCGTATTGGTCTTGTTATCTTTTGATGGATTTCTTTGCTAGGTCGAAAGATTGGTAATTTGATTTATCGCGAGATTTAGAATTTCTCTTGAGTGAAAGCTTTGATAAATTCTAGGGAATTGTTGGACCGTGAGGTTATTTGAGCTTTGATCGAAAGACTAGCTTATTTTCCCTGAGACCGTATTATGAGATCTCTGCTGCCTGACTGACCTGTTATTTGCCATGGTGAACCGAAATTCCCGATCCTCTTTTTATCTTGTTAAGAATATTCATTTTAGCAATTAGCCAGTTAATCAATCGTTTTCAAAACCCCCAATTTATCGTTACTTTATAGACTGAAAAATAGCAAACAAAATCAACCTTGTCTCTCTGTGGTTCGACCCTTACTATCACTAGCTATAGTTTTAGTTTGGAAATATAAATTTATTTTTGGTACTAAACGACGGTATCAATTAGCATTCTCTCGTAATCAAGTTGTAATCAATTAGTAATATCATCTTAATCATGTAATCAACTCTTAATCTAGTATTAATACAAATCTCATTCCTTAATCTTTCCTTAATTTCTCTATTGTTCATCATTTGTTTTGGGTAATTAGAAGATTATTTGGGTTTATTTGGAGGATTGACAACCTTCCATCAATCATCAAGT
This sequence comes from Silene latifolia, assembly GCF_048544455.1. NCBI lineage: Eukaryota > Viridiplantae > Streptophyta > Magnoliopsida > Caryophyllales > Caryophyllaceae > Silene > Silene latifolia. The sequence continues at coordinate 167,646,984 of NC_133536.1, forward strand.
ACTTCTATTATTCTTTGCTTTATTATTTGGAATCATCTTCATAGGTATAATTCTCTCTTAATCCTTTTAATTATTGTTAATCATTTTCATTTGTTCATCATGTTTTGCCTTGCTCGTATGATTGAAAACCTTGTTAGCATGTTAAACTTGATAATGAGTGAGTAGTTTCCTTAGCTAGGCTTAATGGAAAATTATGGGAAACCAACATGGGGATTGATTCATGCTTAATCTAATATGTTTTCATAATTAATTTGCTTGCTTGTTGTGATTTCAACTTATGCACATGTTATGTTTGATGAAATGCGAGCCTATGAATCCTTGCATTTTTTACCCAGCACCTATCTTTTTAATGCGACTTGTAAGACATAAACCTACTCGAGTCTCATTAGACAATGCATATAGTTGGATAGGAAGGACTAAGTCGACTTGTAGGTGTTGTACAATCTAATCGATTCGGCTCCGAGACCCAAACCTTCTTAGGGATTATAAGATATACACTAACTCGATCCCATCACAACAATAAGTGCTTGCATCTAGTAGAAAACATGTTTGTATGATCAACTCCCATAAATTACGAGATGATATATGTTTATGTTTTGATGATGTCAAGAGTGTTTTATATTTTATATACTTGTTGCGCGTAATCGTTTGTCTAAGTATTTTAGAATCAACTTATCTACTACAAGCAACAAAGAAGATTGTGATGAAAGTATAAAATGTTCAAGCCTCTATTCAAGATCAAACGATGTGAAGATTCATTCAAGATTTATGTGAAGACAAAATCCGTCTAAAGATTTGTTTAGGTATTTTTTACCGTATTAGTTGATTAGGGTCAATGCGGTCTTAATCGTTGGTTGATCGTATGATGGTTCGTACGTTGATGCGTAAATTGAGAAATTAAGTGCGAAATATAAATTAACACGTGAGATTTGGTGACGCGGAAAACCCAATGTGGGAACAACCGCGGGAGGGACGGTACCCTTCCAAATATTGCACTATATTTGAATAGGAGGATGATTACAATAGTAACGTAGTGCTAGTCTTGCTGACACGAGGTATTAGGCCTGCAAGATCTTGGGCGGACGTATATGTGACTATAAGAATATGCTGAGGTCTTCACATCAATGTATGAATATGTGGATGTGTTGAATGTCCTTCTTGATTTGCTTCCTTGGCTATTTATAGGGTGAGAACCCTAGATATGTCCTACTTTGATTATGGAAAGGGAATATAATTTCTATAAGAACTCTTTCCATATTCGGCGTCTTCCCCAATTCTCCCCGATATCCCTGACTTCTCCCTAACTTCTCCCTAACTTCTCCCTGAGTCTCCTTTCCTTAATCGGGACGTTTCCTCTGATGGACCCCTGGTCTTCTTCCCGCATATGCCAGCCCGTTCCCCCCTTCTCCAATTACGGGCTCCCTTCCTTCTTATCACTCCTCCCATAGCCTTTTATTTCATCAAGTGGGCCTTCCCTTTATTGTGTTATTTTTAGCCCAAACAGTTTGCCCCAAATTTCTTGTGAAGTACGCTTCGAGGTGTCGAGCAAGGAATTTACGTAATCGAATGCTAAAACCCTATGCCGTCATTTGTACTTCTTTTCATGCAGCTCCATCACGTCAGCCGCCTCACTCCTTTTTTCTCGCACCCTACTCCCTATCTCCTCTTTATAACCTCAACCCCCACTTTGTACTTCCATTTACTTCAAATCATTTCAAAAACTCTCCCTCTCTCTAAACCCTCAACCTTCCTCTTCTCTTACCTCGCCGGCTTTACTGTTCCGCTCTCCATTGCTACTCTCATCAGGTATTCTTCCCCTTTTCCTTCTTTGATCTTCATTTCCTCTTTTCTACCATGGGTAAAACCCGATCAACCTCTGCAACTGCTGACCGTAATCTTGACCCAACTTTTCCTTCTCGGGGACTCTTTAAGTATCCCCACGACTGCGATTCTACTTTGACTGCTGCTGAAATTCCGACGATCAAGAGTTTGCTTGGTCTTGGTGACGGGGTGTACATTTCCATCCCTGAACCGGGTCAGAAAGCCGATGCCCTTCGTCCCGGATGGGTTTGTTTTTATTTGTACCCGTTTAAATATGGCCTCCGTTTTCCTTTTCCCAAACTCATCCAAGATTTCATCTTTACCAATAATTTCGCCATGGCATAAATTTCTGCTGCCATCTGGAGGGTTCTTCTTTACTCTCTAGCCGTCGGTCAAAACATTGGTAATTCTATCACCTTGGGTGACCTAGCCCATATGTACAACATCAGGTCCCTAGGTAGGGGTCAATTCTCATTCCGGGGCCGTGGAGAGGCTCCCTTCAGGCATGTGTCCAAATCCCGTGATGAGAAATGGTTTGGGGACTTCTTCTTTGTGAGGAAGGACTCCATCCAGCCTCATGCCGACTACATCTTCGAGAAATGGGTTATAACTTCGAGTAAGTAACCTTCCTGTCACCTGATTTATTTATCTCGCTGCTTACTAGCTTACCTCATCGTCTTCGTGCAGGCCCCTGTGACCTGACTCGTATTGGTGCCAAGATCCCTGCCTGCAGCAAATTATTTAGTATCTCTGAATCTGAGAGAAAGTTCCCAGACCCGCTCCCTGGTTTTTCACCTGCTTCCTCTTCCAACCCCCTTCAATCAGCTCATAGCATGTCTTCCAGTGATCTTACCACAATCGTTTCAGTTTGCAGCTTTTATTAATGCTTTAGTCGTCCTGACGCCTGAGACTACATCTGCTTGCAAGCTCAAAAATTTATCCTTTAGAAATCATCCTCCAAAGTGCCAAAAGAAAGAGACCTTCTGCCAGTCCTGACGTGGCATCCGCCTCCAAGAGGAGTGCTCCTGCTGCTTCCTTCCAGACTCGTCCTATGTATTCCAGTTCTGCTGTTCCTGAGCCCTTAGAGGTTGACTCGTTGTCTCGCCATCCGCCTACTCCTCCTGTCAGTCCTCGTGCTTCATCCAGCGGAGGTATTACTGCTCATTTCCCAGAGGGTTTTGGGAATGTGGACAAGGTACCATATTGGCCGGAGATCGACCAGTTGCTCTTCCCTCCTCTGAAGGAGACATTCTCAGAGTTCTTCGCAGAGGAGATGGCTGAGAATGACGTGCACAACGCCTTCATGGTGAATGCTCTTCATCTTCTACCTGTTTGTTTGCTTTTGTTTAGATTCTGCCCTTCAACTTCCCTTGCTGACTTCTGATTTTCTTGCCCCAGACCCTCCAGTCTGCACTCTATAATAGGAAGATGATCAACATAGTGCAGACCACTAGCCGTGCCACCAACGCCAAAAACCAGGAGCTAAAGGGGACAATTCCTGATCTGGCGCAGCAGCGGTCTGATCTGAAGGAGCGTGTGGTGGAGTTGAAGACTGAGCTTGCTGTCACCAAGAAAAAGCTGAAGGAAAGGGTTGATCAGCTGGCTCGCACTCAAGAGGTGTTCAGCACTTTCTCTGACTCCCTCAAGCGCTCTGACGAGAAGATTAGCGAGCAGATCTCCCTGGCCACCAATGTTGTTGCCTATGCTACCTAGCGGGGAAAAATCAGCGGGATGCGTGCTGCTCTTGAGGAAGCTCCCACCCAGCAAGCTATAGAGGAGGAGGAGAGACAGCTGGAGATGCTCTACCCCACCCAACCTGATCTGAGTGCGCTGATGCCTGAAGTTGGGGTGGTGAATTCTCCTGCTTGGCTGAGCAAGCTGTTGGGGGTGACGCTAGAATGTCCCAGGATACTGCTGACGGAGCTCAGGAAGCTATGGCAGCTGAGGATATGCAAGCTGGTGCAATACCTGAAACAGGAGGTCAGCAGGCAGAAGAGGTGCCACAGGTGGAGGTCATTAATGTGACCGATAATTAAGTTTTTTTTTATCAGAGAACGTTTTGGCAGTCTGGCCCAGAGGTGGCAGACTTGTAAGTTTTTTAAACTCTTTTCTTGGTTGATCCGCCAAGGTGGCAGTTTGAACTCAGGGGTCGTGTTTTGGCCATATTTTGGAATATCCTTGCCGCAGTTTTTGCAAGGTTTGATTTACATCTTGTGCTTGTTTCTTTGATTCCCTTAGTTTAGGAAACTGCCGTGTCAGCCTGTCTGGCCAATTTAGGCGAGTCATGTCGTCCTGAAAAGCTCGACTTTCTGACTCAGCTAGCTGCCGTGTCAGCCTGATAGCTGATTTAGGCATATGCCGAAATGTAAGGAGGAGTGGCCGTGTCATCCTGAGAGCCCCATACTCCAAGTGCCTTACCAGGACCACTCAGGTATAAGGACGCCACCATCTCGGTTACCCGAGGCATGATATTCATAAGACAATAACGAAACAACTTTAAATAAAATAAGTTTAGTGAAAGGTTACAACTGAAACCAAATACCAAAATACAATACATGTTCTCAAACCCAACTGTCTACTGAGTTAACTGAAATGTTATAAAACTAGTAAAGCTACAGCGGAAGACTTCTATCGTCAGACGGTGGCACATCCCAGCTATCCCAGTACTCAACTCAAACCTGCTCAATTACTGCTCACCATCCCGAATGGATCACCGCAGGTTTTACAAAACAATAATCGGGGTCAGTACTAATCACACAGCTTATATGTATCAACAATACGATAGACAGACAACTTAACCGTCACACACACACACAATCACACCAGTCCCATCAATCTCAATCACCGACTGTCCACTGGACCAGCCCTGCCAGTGGGGGACCGCAGCCGTACCCACCAAATCCCCGCTCCTCATAATGAGCGATAACCCTGTCCATTAATGTGCACATCCCTTCTGTGGCGGGTTCCACAGAAGGAGAAACTAGGGCGTAAAGCCACTCCCGCAAGTGACCCCACTCAGCCGAGGACACGCCTCGAGAACCATAGACAACGATCACAATCACAATCACAATACAATTACTATATCAAACAATCAACCACAACACATCAACAATCATCCCATTATGGGACTAATACTGAGTAGGAAATCCTACCTGGAAAGCACAACAGTCAGACGGTATCAACAGCTGTATCAAAAAGCATCTTCTACAGATTCTCCTCCTATCATACATACACATAATCACTACCAATCATTATCTACAACAAAACCCCCAAATCCCCATATTAGGATTTAAACAACTTAAAGGAAATACTATAAAAACGGTACATAGGTCTTACCCTCGACGCAAGGATCTAAACGGTATAACGAAAGGTGAAATCCGACCTTCCAAACTCCGGGATTTGCTAACAATGCGATTAAAGTGAAGAGCGTACTTTGTTTTCTCTCTTGACAGAAATTTAGGTTTTGAAAAAGTGTTTAAGAACAATGACGGAAAAGATTATATACCTAATCGCATTATTAACAAAACCCGAGAAATAACTCCCCGTAAATCGGCTACTCGATCGAGTAGCTAAGGTACTCGATCGAGTGCCCCCTTACTCGATTGAGTATCTAAGTTACTCGATCGAGTACCCAACAGGTCAGAAACTATTTTAATCTGCAACTCGCCCTTATTCGACAAAGTAAGGCCTACTCGATAGAGTACCCGGAGACTCATAAAACCGTAGTATTACAGTCTTCCCTCCTTAAAAAGAACTTCGTCCCCGAAGTTCAACCCATACACAAAAACAAACATACTAACTCGATCAAGACACAACAACGTGACTAAGAACTCTAAACAAAACTCCGACCCAAACATGAACTCGTAACACCAACTCCACTAACTATTCCTACCTCCGCAACATGGCTCACGATATCGTATCAACTCCATTATATCTCTCTCAACACTAACTCCATCCTCTAACGCTGCTAGCTCCATAGTATCATCCACTATCAAATCCAAAATCAAGACACTCATAGACATCAAACGGAATGTTACATTCTACCACCCTTAAAAGGAACTTCGTCCTCGAAGTTTACTCACACTCATAACCTCATCATCCAACTGTCAACACTATCAAAGTATTCTCGCATTCCTAACATCGAACTACTACAAGCACGTCCATGACCTTTTAACACTATCAACCACAACATATACAAATCCATATCTTATGCTACACCAACACTCTACTTCCAAATATACTACCATATGAACAACCATCAAAATCTATGTTATCGCATCCTACTCCTCTTAAGATAAATGTTACGTCCTCGTAACTCACTGATACTAAATCCTAGATATATCTTTTGATTATCCTCATCACCACCGCATGTCAAAGATAACCACCTATAATCTAAACACTCGCCATGCATATATCCAAGGCTCTCTTACTTAAACATTTTTCATACCTCAACTCATACGGCACACCACCTAACCTATACCAGAAAACTCGTAGCAAAATCACCATACTAACTCTCCATTCTTACTGCAAAACAACATACCTCTCTATGTAAGGCACCTATCTCCCAAAAGCATAACTCACGATCCACACTCGATACGTACACTCACACTAGATCCTCAAGTTCTTTTCTTTATTACCGCAAAACTCATACAAAACTTAACATGACACTAATTCCCAACACCCTACACTCACTGTCCCAAAATCTGATTATGAACCACCTGCAGCGTCCAGATCAATACAACACATGTTCCACCGATCACTTACCATGACTATGTCTAAAGCCTCATCTTAAAACAAGATCAAAAGTACTGTAACAACTTCTGACAATTGTGTCCCATCAACAGAATGTCACTATACCATGACAACAGCGAAAACATATACAACTCTATTTCATATCATACTCTACCCTCATTCCCAACTTAACCTGGTAAAGAAAACATCAATAAACAAGACAACTGTCTATCTGCACAAACTGAAACTCGCAGGGAGCAACATCAAACAAAACAACAATCTATGTATAACTGGTATGTACTTTCGAAACTCGAATCATAATCATCCTGCCTACTCCACCACATCCGGTGACGGCATCACAACACCGCCACCAACAGCCACACCGCAGTGCGAAAATACCCGCATCATAACACTAAATATCGTGCCCGGATCACCACCCGAGGCACCACAACCACATCGATAGTCATCACAATTTACACAATCCCATAAGCACTGACTCAACATAATTTCTCGAACAAGAAAAACTTACTCGAACCCACTTTACTAAATCACAAAACAACATATTATATGAATTAAACAGGTAATAACCTCATGACTATCATCCCCTTACCACATCACGGAATCAACATATATCATGAATACATACAAGTATAACCAGTCATGCCAGATCAATCACATTATTACCCTTTTGAATATCATTCAATTAAATTACCGTGTCCAACATATATTACAGAACATTCAGATAACAACATTATAACTATCACACCTTACCGCTTCTCGTGAGGTCATAACCTCACACCAACATTTATATACATCTTAGACCCATAATCACATCCAACTAGTCAATCCTGATCACGTAAGTTACCACCTGATAAAAGTTACCTCTCCCCCGAGCTTAACTCGTATACCCCTCATAACATATTCTCCCATTCTCATATCCATCAACCTCTGCCAAATGTAGCCACACCATTAATACTCAACTACTAACAACCGCCTCATATAATCACATCTTATACTCTTTCATAACTATATTTATCAATCTGATCTCTACAAAATCAACCTCTTTAGAATTGCTACCTTTCTAATATACCACCACCCTTAACCACTAGTCACAAACCATGACACTACCACTGTCCGGACATCAAACCTCTTACACTCATCTCTAAACATCACGATTTCTTTCCTATCTTTGGTTAACATCCCAAATAACGAACATCACATACATCAACCAAAAATCACCTCAACACTATTTCCAATTCCATCCTTAATTGTATAGTCATCTAACTCTCCGCCAAAATCTCATAGAGTGCAGATACTAAATCAACCTCTTGCTCCCTTAATTCCTCAAAACTCATGATTAATCATGTTGTCCTGAAACTCCTATATAACCATTAATTCAATTCCTCATGATAGTATCATGCATCTCGACGATTCCTTACTTTTATATCACATAACTCCGGTGAACATTTCCTTAGTTTTACTCCCCTCATTCTTTTTTTTTTTACACTCGACAAAAGCAAATAACCATTCAACTCCTTATTACTTCTTCCTAACCCTTTAGTGCTCCAATTACCTTCTCATCGCTCCAAAACTCAAATCTCATTATTTCATATCGATATCATCTCACTCTTTATTACCATGTATCTTCTCTTATTATGCTATCACTCACACTTGCCACTAATCTATCCATAAAATCGACGTTCACTGTTTAAACAAAGCATCTCCTTCGTACACCTCTAGAAATCAAAATTCATTTCATCCCGTTAAATGCCCAAAGAAGTCACACGTAGTTTCACCTCTTAATAAACCAAATCTTCCAAACTCACTCACTGTCTACAAATCCACCTCGCAACATGTCTCCATAAAGTTCACTATATACCACTCTTCTCAACCCCTTTAAAACGAACTTTCACTACATATATTATTGACCCACACGACTCCTAACCATCTCACTCCATAATTCTTTACACATCTCAAGTTGCCACTATCCAAACCTTCCTTTCAATCTTTTCATTCTCACGTTCCTTAAACTTACATCACTCTTTGCCCACATTCACTTACTCTTACATTACTCAACACACAATCATATCACTCATCCCGTCTCACAAAAACATGCTCTATGCCTCAATTAAGCCTTACCAATCTCCCTTTTCTTTTTCCACTATCTATCACAACACATAGAACTCATGTCCTCCCACCGAACTCCTACTCACCACAGGTGCCACTCACTACACCATAAGATTGGGTAACTTGCGCATCAGGATCAACATACATGTAAAACGGTGCATAAAGAAGCAAAATAATACCTTTGAATTAAACACAATATGCAACGAATGTCAAAAGATAAGCATATGACCTAAAACAGGGGTCACTAGATCAAGTACATGCCACTCGATCGAGTAAGGGACTTACTCGATCGAGTGGGTGAAGATCAGAAGCACGTAAAACAAATCACCAGGGCTACTCGATCGAGTAGCTAAGGCACTCGATCGAGTTCCCCCTTACTCGATCGAGTATCCTAGTTACTCGATCGAGTACCCCAATTCTCAGCACTGTCCAGTTTTCGTAAAACAGTCATAACTCACTCATTTCTTGGTCGTTTTGGGCATGTGACCTATTGTTAGAATCGTAAAAGGACAAGCTATCACCTCCAATTGGAATCACATCAAAATCATTTATGCATCTCAAGTTATAACAGTTTAAAGACAACTTTGCTGTAATCAGACGACATAACTATTTGATTTTTACTTCCAAACAACTTAGACAACAACCAAGCAAACAAAACCAATCCAAAACTCATAAAACCAGTATTCCTAATCATATGTTACTATGTTCAAAAGCCAAGCAACAACATTCATCATGCACATAGATTATTTAACTTGTCAATCACGATTTACCCACATGCTTTTATTTTATAACTTCACGTACACAATAACATAATATACGACATGAAATCCCCTATTCACATGTTACTAACATTGCAACATTATAAAATCCATTACCCATATAAACATGTTCCACACATGAATTTCATATTCTTATGCAATTACTTACTTAATCTCTTCCAACCAATTCATCCATTACAGCTACTTACTTCTTACAACATATACACATGAACAATAGTGGACAAGTACATAAACTTATCATACAACTCTATGCAAACAAAATATACGTATACAACACAACATTCCTATTCACATTATGAATCATCCATCCTGCAACATCATTATTCATCACATATTATCACATATGAACCACTTCCTTTTTCCACCACATTACTCATCATTCTCATACACTTTTCTAACGATTCAAAACAACATTGTAAACCAACAATCATGCTACATGCTTTCAATCAACAACATACGAAATCACATCATCACCATCTTTTCTACACATTCCTCATTCTCCACATACATACATCCACTGATTCATACCACACATCACTATATAAATACACAGTTCACAAGATAACCACGTAGCGATCCCGACTCATATCCCATGGTGACCGGTTCAAAATTGTAGGGCGAGTTTGCGACTTTAGGACGTCTCCCAAGTCTTTGCATTAGCTCCTACAACCTTTACCCCGGGTTCATTTTAATTGACTCCCTATATTCGTTGGGTTCATTGGTTACAGGTTTCAGGATCGTCTCTCTGATACCATTTGTAACACCCCCATACTCCAAGTGCCTTACCAGGACCACTCAGGTATAAGGACGCCACCATCTCGGTTACCCGAGGCATGATATTCATAAGACAATAACGAAACAACTTTAAATAAAATAAGTTTAGTGAAAGGTTACAACTGAAACCAAATACCAAAATACAATACATGTTCTCAAATCCAAGTGTCTACTGAGTTAACTGAAATGTTATAAAACTAGTAAAGCTACAGCGGAAGACTTCTATCGTCAGACGGTGGCACATCCCAGCTATCCCAGTACTCAACTCAAACCTGCTCAATTACTGCTCACCATCCCCGAATGGATCACCGCAGGTTTTATAAAACAACAACCGGGGTCAGTACTAATCACACAACTTATATGTATCAACAATACGATAGACAGACAACTTAACCGTCACACACACACACAATCACACCAGTCCCATCAATCTCAATCACCGACTGTCCACTGGACCAGCCCTGCCAGTGGGGGACCGCAGCCGTACCCACCAAATCCCCGCTCCTCATAATGAGCGATAACCTTGTCCATTAATGTGCACATCCCTTCTGTGGCGGGTTCCACAGAAGGAGAAACTAAGGCGTGAAGCCACTCCCGCAAGTGACCCCACTCAGCCGAGGACACGCCTCTAGAACCATAGACAACGATCACAATCACAATCACAATACAATTACTATATCAACCACAACACATCAACAATCATCCCATTATGGGACTAATACTGAGTACGAAATCCTACCTGGAAAGCACAACAGTCAGACGGTATCAACAGCTGTATCAAAAAGCCTCTTCTACAGATTCTCCTCCTATCATACATACACATAATTACTACCAATCATTATCTACAACAAAACCCCCAAAATCCCCATATTAGGGTTTAAACAACTTAAAGGAAATACTATAAAAACGGTACATAGCTCTTACCCTCGATGCAAGGACCTCAACGGTATAACGAAAGGTGAAATCCGACCTTCCAAACTCCGGGATTTGCTAACAATGCGATTAAAGTGAAGAGCGTACTTTGTTTTCTCTCTTGACAGAAATTTAGGTTTTGAAAAAGTGTTTAAGAACAATGACGGAAAAGATTATATACCTAATCGCATTATTAACAAAACCTAAGAAATAACTCCCCGTAAATCGGCTACTCGATCGAGTAGCTAAGGTACTCAATCGAGTGCCCCCTTACTCGATCGAGTATCTAAGTTACTCGATCGAGTACCCAACAGGTCAGAAACTATTTTAATCTGCAACTCGCCCTTACTCGACAGAGTAAGGCCTACTCGATAGAGTACCCGGAGAATCATAAAACCGTAGTATTACAGCTGATTTAGACCAGTCTTGTCATCCTGAAGAGGTTGATCAAGACTAAGCTAGCTGCCGTGTCAGCCTGATGGCTTATTTAGGCGTATGCCGCAGTTTTGGATTACTTAACCTTGTTCATGACACAAGGTGTGTTCATCACGTTTAAAGCCAACAGGGGCGTAATTTAGGCAAGTTTATCGTCATTCTAGGACCAATGGGACGCTGCAGGATTCTGGTAGCGCAGATATCCCTACGTTCTATGTTCGTGCATGCATGCTGGGGCCCTAATTAATTGCGATTAGTGCGAGCTACGTCCAGGCGGTGGTATCAGGGGTAGCTGGGTAAGCGTGTTTAGCTGTCAACTAGGCTCCCTTTCGTATGTTCCACAGTTCGCCTGGTGACGGTGCTCCTTGTGGAGAAAATAGGTTAGGCATGTTGGAGTGCCATGTGCCTTGTCACCCCGCGTTGGCAGTTGACAGTCCTGCTAGATATCCTTTCAAAGTACCATAGACACCAGGGTTAAGAGTGATGTACCTAGAGAAGTCTGAAAATAGAAAAATCTACTAAAATGGTGTGAAGTACCTGTCGCCATCTCATGGGGTACCAGAGCAATTGTGGTCCCAGGACACTGACAGACCACACCATCCAGCAGTAATTTAAAATTTAAAATAGCTAGAGATACCAGAAATAAGAGTGAAATTGCCAGTATGCCTACTACCGGATTTTTATTTTAATTTCGAAATGTTTTAGCTTTTCATAGTACATCATTCTGAAGGCTAAAGTCTACTTATTATTAAAAGTAATATCTCTTCAGGTGAAGTATGTTCCATGGGCATTGTATGATTTGACCGTCCATAGTCATCAGTCTGTATGCACCATGGCCAATAACTCCTTCTACCTGGTATGGTCCTTCCCATTCGTAGGCGAATTTGCCTGCTTTTCGATTTTTAGTGTTTTGAAACACCTCTCGGAGAACCAGGTCTCCTACCTCCAGGAGCCTGACTTTCACATTCTTGTTATAGCTCCTGGCCACTGACTGTTTGTAAACAGCCAGACGTATTTTTGTGCTTTCTCGTAGCTCGTCAATTGTGTCCACACTTCTGACCATCTCTGCATTGTTCAGTTCCCCTGTCATATTTTCATACCTGTAAGTAGGAACTAGAACCTCTGATGGAATGATCGTTCTCGCGCCAAACACCGATCAAGGGTGTTTGACCTGTTGCTACTTTTGGTGTCGTTCTGTCTGACCACAATACAAGTGGCAATTCATCTGCCCACTTTCCTCCTAACTCCTGTAACCTCCTTCTTAGATTATCCATGATGATTTTGTTCCTAGATTCAGCTTGCCCGTTGGACTTTGGAGTCCTGGGTGCTGACTTTTTTAGGGTGATGTTCCACCTGGCACTGTATCCCTCGGTGTCGATGGAAATGAATTGTGAGCCATTGTCACATATGATCTCTGATGGGATACCAAACCTGCAAATGATGTTTCGTTTTATAAACGAAATGACTTGTTTGTCCTTTATTTCCGTGAATGCTTGATACCCGTCGTGAGGTGTCAAAAATAATATTTATAAACTCCAACTACAACTATAGCTAGCGGCAGTCGGGTCGAACCACAGAGAGGCAGACGTAATTTCTAGTTGTTTAAATTCGGTCTAAGGTAACAAAAGGTGGGGGTTTGATTGGGTTTGGTCTATAGCTAATAACAATAAAAGAAAAGTAAACTAATGAAAAATATAAAATCAAGTATAAAAAGAGGTACTAGGATGGTCGGTTCGTTATAGTTTCGGCGGCAGCATATTAAACAGGTCTAAATCGAACACATGTGAGGCGGGAAACAAGAGGTCCTCTCGGTCCACTCTTAACAAATAGCATCTTTCGATCTCGCTATAGGTCCCTAATATCACTAATACTAACTCTCGTCCTGAAAAGTGACTAATAATCTAAACTTTACCTATCTTTCGATCTCAGCATAGTTTAATCATTTTAATTGTTGATCTAACAACTTTCCCTATCTTTCGATCTAATAGGTCAGTCATAAATTAAGCATCTAACTGGTCGCATGCATTCGATTCGTTAAATACAACATTAAAATCAATTAAAACGAAAGGTTACCTTGATGCGTGTCATTTATATGATATTTTACACCCTATTTTACACGCATTTCATAGATCAATTGAGTAGTTTATGCTACTATTTCCCTTGTTTCGTGTATTTCTTCCTTTTCTTGTGATTTTGTAGGAATATGAAGATTTCAGTGGAAAATAAGCCGAATCTGTCCCTAAGTACTTAGCATTGCATTTGACATGGAGTATTAACTCGAGGAATGAGCTTGGTGCGCGTTTCAAGGCCTAAAGATAGCAAAAGCAAGGGTGCGTACGAGTTTAACAAGCAAAGAAGCATTTCACGATATTGCAGCCTCATTAAGATGGCTATATCTCGAGTTCTAGAGCAGATAATCGAGTGATTCTAATTGGAGGTGAAAGCTTATCCTCTTAGCTTTCCAACGCCGCGTAGAACGCCTGATTTAACCAAGTAACGAAGAAATAGCAAATGTTTAAAGATCGGTGCGCACTGCAGGAATCGTCAGAATGCAATTCTGTACAGCATCTTTGGTCGATCGACTGGCCTCATTGGTCGATCGACCACCACGCGAGGTGATACGCAAATTAAAAGTCGAGAATAGTTCAAGCCCATATGGTAATTAGGTTTTAGGAAGGAGTTACGTTATTTTCTTATATAACGTAACTTCAGTTTATCAGGGGGATTATCACCTAGTTCCTAAAATACAGTAGCTATTTTCATAGTTTAGAATTCTCAATAAAGTTCGTACTTTGCCTTCGGATTCCTCTTGTTCCTTTGCTTCGGTAATTCTAATCTTTCAATTCCTGTATTGTTATTTCATTTCATTAGTATTAGTTCTTGCTAGATAGAATCCCAAAGCCCTAGTTATAGTTTTATGCAAATTTATTCATCATTTATTTCAATTATGCAATTCTTTATGCCTATTATCAAATTAGTTCTTATTATTTGCATAAGTATGAGTAGTTAAACACCCCTTGCTAGGATGTAGGGGATCTATGGCGTAGATGGCATTAAAATAGGTGACCTCGCATTAGAGCTTAGTCGATCGACTGGCTTATCTAGTCGGTCGACTGAGCCGGTTGGTCGATCGACTGGGGTAGCTGGTCCATCGACTGACTTCGCGTTTGGTTTTGCTTTGTTTGTTTCGTTAAGTGCTTTATCTTTCAATGAGACCGAGAGGAGATTTTATAGATGCTTAAACTTGACCATCCCGTAGATCGAGAGATAGGAATGGACAATAATTATCGAATTAAAACGACTAAATTTCAAAGATCGAGAGATAACGTGATTTAGTTTGCATTAGGAATCATTAATCAAGAACGAGAGTTAGTATTAATGAGACTTAGGGATTAGTAGCATAGGCCGAGAGGTAGTTACTATTTAACATGGACCGAGAGGACTTGTTTTCCCCATCCTTCGCGGCCGTATTTCGGAGTTACCTAGGATTATGTGCCATCGCAGCTATAGTGAACCGACCGTATTAGCATTTCTTTTATCATTGTTTACCGTCCTTCTTTACTTTTATTTATTTATTTAATTTATGTTATTAGATTTAGTTATAATTCTCATCAAGAACCCCCCTCACTGTTACCGCTTAGACTAAAATTAGAAACAACTATTATCTCCCTACCTCCCAGCGGATCGACCCTTACTACCGCTTGCTAGTAGTAGTTTGGTTTTATAAATATTATTTTTGGTACTCACAACGACGGGTATCAAATTTTGGTGCGTCGCATATCATTTGCTTGCATTCACGTTTACATTTTGTTTTGCATTGTTTATTTCATTCTTATATTCAAAAAATTCAAAAAAAAAAATTGAAAAATTTCAAAAAACTTCAAAAAATGCACGTTTATTTAGCATATAGGTCGAGTCGGAACGGTAGTATTTCAATGATGACATTGCATTTTCATCTGTTTATGCCTAAGCCTTGCTAATTGACATGTTATTAGTAGAATCAAATATGCATAATCTACGAGTTTTCGTTAAATTTCTTGCTGAACTTGAGACTTGACTTAGATTTTTGGCAAGCTACATCATATTTCTGAGGTTTAGAGCTTATAACTGGTGTCATTCATGACCAGTTTATCTAGGATTGTGAGTAGTACTCCTTATGAGGCATGTTACATTAATTTGCATAAATATGAACTTAATCTGCTTAATACCTGTATGCATTCGGTTTGTGGTTTGTTGACACATGTGGTAGAGGTTTCCCTTTATTCATTTTACCCATGAGCCCCTCATAGCCAAATTTAGCCTTTTGTCCCTTAACTATATCCTATATTTAGCCTGCCTTTGTCAAGCTAGTAGTCTTAGTTTTTGGGAAGGAGGAAAAAGAATTGAAAAATGAAAGAAAGAAAAAAGAAAAAAAAAAGAAGAAGAAATGATTCGAAAAAGAAAAAAAAGTGTGCTATACTGAAGAGGGTGGTCGATCGACTGCTTCCTTTGGTCGATCGACTGCAGCCCGAGAAAAAGAAAGAAAAAATCACATGTTTCAATTATTATGATTTGGTGATTTTCACTCCCATGTTATCATCTATATTCTTTGGGGAGTTGACTTTTATGGAAGTTGCGAGATTTGTGCTTGATAATTAGCACCGGGTTTTATTGTTGATTTTGAGCAAGAAGTTGGATGTTGTCATATGGTTTTGTTTAGGTACTAGCTTGATCACCTATACCTCCACATTCCCATAAATGTTTTGCCTCTTCTTACCCATTACCTCACATATCCATATTCACCTCGGCATGTGTCATGGTCATCTGTTGGTTGGAATGCATATGTACGGTTGTAGAGATTATTTTCATATTAGATTGCAGGCATGTTCTTATAGGTCGTAGTTAGGTGAGTATCACTACAAAATTAGTTTTTTTTCTATCTTTTACATATTTTCACCTGTGCTTATGTGTGATATGAGCGACCCGTGAGAGTCCAATTTGATAAGTCTCTATAGTTGACGGTTCAGCAGTTTTTAACAATTTCATAACTCGTTTGCATGATTCATATTACTAATTGATAGTTGATTTGTAGCATTAAAATTGGTTTAGGCTTTATAGTTGCATTTCGCTCTGAGATTGAACTCGTTCCATTAGGTTTTAGGATCGAGTCTAGTTCTTGCTTGGGGACAAGCAAGGGTTTGGTTTTGGGAAGTTTGATGCGTGTCATTTATATGATGTTTTACACCCTATTTTACACGCATTTCAGAGCTCAATTGAGTAGTTTATGCTACTATTTCCCTTGTTTCGTGTATTTCTTCCTTTTCTTGTGATTTTGTAGAAATATGAAGATTTCAGTGGAAAATAAGCCGAATCTGTCCCTAAGTACTTAGCATTGCATTTGACATGGAGTACTGACTCGAGGAATGAGCTTGGTGCGCGTTTCAAGGCCTAAAGATGGCAAAAGCAAGGGTGCGTACGAGTTTAACAATCAAAGAAGCATTTCACGATATTGCAGCCTCATTAAGATGGCTATATCTAGAGTTCTATAGCGGATAATCGAGTTATTCCAATTGGAGGTGAAAGCTTATCCTCTTAGCTTCCCAACGCCGCGTAGAACGCCTGATTTGACCAAGTAACGAAGAAATAGCAGCTATTTTAAGATCGGTGTGCACTGCAGGAATCGTCTGAATGCAATTCTGTACAACATCTTTGGTCGATCGACTGGCCTCATTGGTCGATCGACCACCACGCGAGGTGATACGCAAATTAAAAGTCGAGAATAGTTCAAGCCCATATGGTAATTAGGTTTTAGGAAGGAGTTACGTTATTTTCTTATATAACGTAACTTCAGTTTATCAGGGGGATTATCACCTAGTTCCTAAAATACAGTAGCTATTTTCATAGTTTAGAATTCTCAATAAAGTTCGTACTTTGCCTTTGGATTCCTCTTGTTCCTTTGCTTCGGTAATTCTAATCTTTCAATTCCTGTATTGTTATTTCATTTCATTAGTATTAGTTCTTGCTAGATAGAATCCCAAAGCCCTAGTTATAGTTTTATGCAAATTTATTCATCATTTATTTCAATTATGCAATTCTTTATGCCTATTATCAAATTAGTTCTTGTTATTTACATAAGTGTTTTAGCAAGATTTTCCTGAAAGGATCCGGCTTAATTATAGAGTAGTCGGGGTATCTAGTTCTATAAGTTTGGTATGTTATAAAAGAATAATAAGGAAAGACTAGGAGAAAAGAATAGTGTTTATATTATTTTGATAAGCTGAATATAGATTTTGTTTAAGTAAGTAAGTGAATGCCAATAAAATAACGAGAAGATAAGTAATAGATTAATTTCACACTCATGAATAATCAATGCCTTTACCAATGCTAGAATTACAGTATTTATAGTCATAAAAATGAACGTTGCCTTGTCTTCAACGTCTTTCTCTTTTGTCGGAGCTGTTGCCGGGTTAATAGGGCATATTCCCTATTAATCCGGTTGACTCGTTCTTATAAGATTGATCCTCTTCCTTTGCACGTCTAGGTTCATAGGCAATATGATTTTACAAGCAGACTTAGTCTTCCTTGAAGATAGGACACGAACATATATCTTTATATAACCGTTTTTCCTCTTCTTCAGCTTAATTTAGCCTGCTTTAATACTCTGCCAGGCTACTCTGTGCTTACTACCGGGCTTCTCTTCCAGTATAAGGCAAGCTAATTGCAATAATAGCTAGATTTGTCCGGTCTTAGTCTTCTTTAGTCAGCCTTGTTGAGTCAGGCCAGGTTATGGTCGGACCAGGCTAAACTGGGCCTAACAATTGCCCCTTGACATTTTACCCATGCTGGATCCGGCCAGGGGTGAAATGTCAACTTTACCGGGTTAAACAATAAGAAGAGTCATATTTATTCAGTGACTCTTAGACTCCTACTTACCGTTGAACACTGCAACGGCTAAGTGACATCACGCTGACAGTTTTGCAATTCCTAGGTTTTTCATGCCGTTATTCATCTCCTATAAATACGGTATTTAGGGCAAGGTTATTTTTCACCAAATTTCTTCCACTTTCTTTGCTGAATATTCTTCTGAAATTCTTCTGAAATTCTTCTGAAATTCTTCCCTTCTTCTCAGTAATCCTGTTCTGCTATTTTGTATCAACAATTTCAATCATAATAAATCAAACACTTAGAAATATGGGAGCCAAAAAACGTCCTGTATCCCAGAGAGCTGCTGCTGCTGTTGAGCCTGAACACACAGACATCCAAGAGGAGGAGGTAAGGAAAATTGACCCTCCTGCTCGTGCTGTGGCTTTCAAGTATCAGGATTCTGTTTTTACTGCTCTTCAATCTCTGGATTCTTCTTTCCCTGAGGAGAATTTACTAAAAACAAACTATGACAAGATTCTAAGGGAGAAGAAAATAATTCCTGAATCTACTGAGGTATGGATCCCTGAGTCTTGTCCGGTCAGGGCTAACTGGGTATCACCTGGGTGGTTCTGTATTTTTGAATGGGCGTTCAAAGCAGGCTGTAAGTTACCTTTTACTCCCTTGATGATTGATACCATTCGTGTTATGGAGGTGTCACCTTTTCAGATTATGCCAATGGTTTGGAAACTTGTCCATTCTATTGAAAATTTATGTGCTAAACATAATCTTGTAATTACTATTAATGATATCAAGGCAGTTTATCATATGAAAAATCCTGTTGATGGTCGTTTTAATTTGAGAATAAAATCGAAAATGTCTCCATTAATTACTAACCTGGATTCTGGAGATGATAAGAATTGGGCAAAGACTTTCCTGTTTGTCCGGACTGAGACTCTGGGATCAGGCTTTGATTATCTGAGATATCCTCCTTTGGAGAGTGGTAGGTTTCTTGTACTCTTAATTTGTAGTCATATTGAATGAGAGTGAGGCATATAAGTCTTACCTGTATATTTTGTTCTTGTAATGTTTGTAGCTCCTGATTGGAATCATGATCCTCTTGACGAGGAGGCTATTGCAAGGATAGATGCTTTTCTCTCTATTCCTGAGGAAGAGAGGACTTGGCCAGCTTGTTTGGGCAGGGAATTGTTGCCCCGGTATATGAAGACCAAGCTGAGTGGGGTCAGAGTACCCAAAGGCAAGCCTAGTTCTACTGCTCTTTCCTGTACGTTTTCTGTATGCTTTTATGTTAGCTATTATCTTCCTGTCGTTCTTTGCTTGATATTCACGTATATTTTTTATATATTCAGTATTTAGGTCTTCTGCTAGGCTGGCCAGTTTTTCTGCAAAAGATTTGAAGGTCAGGGGTTGCTAGGATTGCTTGAATAGTCCAAGAGCCGGGAAGCTAGTGGGAGCGATAAAACACTTGATATCCTGGTTTCTGAGATTCAGCCTCTTCAAGATTCACCCAGGGTAGTGTCACCGGAGATCGTCCAGGCTCAAAAAAGAAGGAGGGAAGATGATATCCTGGAGGAGGAGGAGGGAGAGAAACAACCTATCCCGGCTCAGCCACTCAGGAGTATAAGGCAAGTGCTGCTAGGATTGATGACATGGATGTCTTTGCCGGGCACGGATAAACGAGTTTTACGCTAAAATGAGCGGTCAGCTCTTGTCTGCTAGTACTCTTGAGTCATCTACCAGAGTGGTCTCTATTCGACTTCTCTTGTTACAAAGGCTCAAACTCGCTTCTCAGGCTAAGGAGGTTAGTTGTACAGGGATATTTTTAATTTGTTCATATGCTTTTTGTTTCTGCCTTGTATTAGGCTGATTGATTTTGTATATGTGTAGGGATTGGATGTCGGGTTGGCTACTGCTTGTCAGCTTAGGGATGCCCAGGCCAGGGTTTCTAGTTTGGAGGAAAAACAGGATAAACTTAACCGTGACCTGCACACATCCAGGGCTAATGAAGTAGTACTCCAATCTCAGTTGGCGACAGCTAGGGAGTCAACCAGGGCTGCTATAGTTTGTGAGGTGGCTGCGAAAAATCTTTGAGAAGGTCTGTCAGGCTGGAGTTGGAGGTGAGAAGCGAGCAATGCGGGATCGTTGAGAAAGAATGAGGAGCTTGCTGCTGAAAAGGAATTGGTGGAGGCGAGGTTGGCTGATGCTGCTCAATACTTCTTCGGGAAAGGCCGGGTTGATGCTATGAGAGATCCAGAATCTGACCGGGCTAATTGGAATCCGGATCGGGATGAGATGGCTTTGGACACTCAGTATCCTGATTTGGCCAGTATGGGTCAAGAAGAAGAAGTGGATTCTCCTCCTTCCAAGGCAAAGTCAGGCGATCAGGAAATGGTGGATGGTTGTGAGTCGGTTACTGGCTCAAAAATAGCTTAGTTTTTTCTTTTGGGTTTTGGTCTATCCAGGGGGAATGTCCCTGAAATGAATATTTATCAATTTTTAATTTTGGCCCATCTAGGGGGAATGTCCCTGGAATGGATGGTTATTAGGTAGGACCAATTATTTTGGGTGAATAAATATTTGGTCTTTGTTTTGTTTCTTTTTGTGTTTTGACAAGGTACTTTTGTGATGTTGGACATGTACTGGATCTGGCCAGTTATTCGACTGGATCAGGCCAGTTTTTGCGCTGGATCTGGCCAGTTTAATGTGTTATGGGTGGGGTTGTTGCCTGTCTGGAGGGCTTATGTCCCTTGCCTGTCTGGAGGGCTTATGACCCATTTATGTCATACAGTCTAGGAATAAGTTTTCCAGGTTTGTATGTTATGTTGAGCTCAATATTTAAAGGCCTGTTTTGCAACTGAATTTTGAATATCAGTTGGATATTTGGTGGGGGTGGCCCCCAATCTTTAAGATTTGTTTTAAATAAGATGCAATATGTAAAACAAGTGTTGGAGATTTCACTAAGTAAATATGAGAACATAGATAAGTACTTGGGCACATAATTTGAAGAAATCATATATGGCATTTATTCATATAACTGCAAGTATCATACATGTAGTTTTCAGGCAAGAAGTTTTTAAAGTAAAAAGTTATACCTGAATTGTGCGGTATATTCTACATGTGAAATAGTTTTAAATGTGTAATATTCCAGGCTCTTGGGATCATTTCTCCGTCCAGGGTCTGCAATCTATAAGCTCCCTGGCCGACTATTGAATCAATAAGGTAGGGGCCTTCCCAGGTTGGGGCCAATTTGCCAGCATTCTTTTCTTTTGTGTTTTGGAAGACTTTCCTGAGGACAAGATCTCCTACCCTGAATACTCTGGCTTTGACAGTCTTGTTGTAGCTTCTCGCTACTCTTTGCTGATATGCTGCTAGTCTAATGCTTGCTGCATCTCTTAGCTCTTCTGTTAAGTCCGGGCTATCCTCCATTAGAGGTATATTGTTTGTTGTTGTGTTCAGGCTACATCTGGCTGATGGAATGTCCACCTCAGCCGGGATTACTGCTTCACATCCATAGACCAAGGAGTAGGGGGTTTGGCCAGTGGATGTTTTAGGCGTGGTTCTGTCAGCCCAAAGGACCAGGGGAAGCTCTTCAGCCCATCTACCTTTTCTTCTTTCCAGCTTTTTCTTTATGCAGCTGATTACCACTTTATTACTGGATTCTGCCTGACCGTTGGCTTTTGGATATCCTGGTGTGGATGTTACCAGATTGATGTTCCATTGAGCACGTAAGGTCATTGTTCTTTTTCCCACAAATTGTGTGCCATTGTCGCATACTATTTCAGAGGGGATGCCATATCTACATATGATGTTGTGTTTGATGAATGCTATGACATCCTTTTCCTTGACTTGCCTGTATGATTCAGCTTCTATCCACTTGGAGAAGTAATCAGTCATTGCTAGCATGAAAACTTTTTGTCCGGGTGCTGGAGGTAGTTTTCCTACTATATCCATGCCCCATTTCATAAATGGCCAAGGTGCGGATATGGAATGTAGTTCTTCAGATGGCTGATGGATATATGGTCCATGAATCTGACAAGCTTTGCATTTAGAGCTAAAATCCAGGCAATCGGCTCTCAAGGTTGGCCAATAATATCCTGTTCTGAGTACTTTGCTTGCCAGGCTTCTTCCACCTTTGTGATTCCCACAGTATCCTTCATGGATTTCTGATAATATCTGTTCAGCTTCCTGTGGTTCTAGGCATCTGAGGTACGGCCCAGCCTGTGATTTCTTAAAAAGCACGTTGTCAATTATAGTATATGAAGCGACTTTTATTTTTAGTGCTCGGCATCTTGCTTATTTAAGGGAAGGGTTCCCTCACTGTTGTAGCGTCGTAGTAAGGTTTTGTCCAAGAATTAGCAATATAGATTGGGAAACTTTCATCTTGTTTATTTATTGCAGGTTCTAATAGATGCACGATGGGTATTTTGTCGAAGTCAAGGGGACTGAAATTGGATCCTAGGCCGGCTAAGGCATCGGCTCGGGTATTCAAATCCTGGGGATTTGATCAATATTAAAAATTTTAAATTTCTCTTTTAAAATTCGGACAACGTCCAGATAAAGTATCATTTTGGAGTCTTTTGCAGTATATATTCCATTTACTTGGTTGGAGATAAGAAGGGAATCAGTTCGTACCTTTAGGTTTTGTACACCAAGGTCAATACATACCTTTAATCCGGCTATCAGGGCTTCATATTCTGCCTCATTGTTGGTGGCCTCAAATGCGCAGCTAATAGCTTGTGCTATCTTATCCCCCTGTGGCGATTTTAGTACTAACCCCAGTCCTGTGCCCCTCATGTTGGCTGCACCATCGATGAATAGGGTCCATTCTAGGTCTGTTTGGTCGCTGGTCAGTTTATTCACTTCTTTTATTAGGTCGGGTTCTAGGGTCGGACTAAAATCAGCCACAAAATCAGCCAATGCTTGTGATTTAATTGCTGTCCTTGGTTCAAATGTTATATTGTATGTGCTTAGCTGGACTGACCATTTGCACATTCGTCCGGACAATTCAGGTTTCCTAAGTACAGACTTGATAGGAAGATTGGTTCTGACTATTATTGGGTGACTTTCAAAATATGGTCTCAATTTTGTGCAACTCATAATTAAAGCTAAAACATATTTTTCAAGTAAGCCATACCTGATCTCTGCATCCAGTAGACTTTTACTTACATAGTAGACAGGGTGTTGTTGTCCGTCTGCTTCTTTGACCAGGACTGCACTGATAGCAGCTTCTGTGACTGATAGGTATACTGTCAGGGGTTCATCTTTGACTGGTTTTGCCAGCAAGGGGGGGGGGATGATAGGTATATTTTCAAGTCTTCAATGGCAGCCTGATGATCAGGGGTCCATTGGAAGTCCTTGTTTTTCCTTAGCAGGTTATAAAACGATTTGCATCTTTCTGATGATCTTGAAATGAACCTGTTCAGGGTTGCTATCCTTCCAGTCAGCTTTTGTATGTCTTTGACTGTCTTTGGCGGTTCTAGCTCCAGGATAGCTTTGATCTGTTCAGGGCTGGCTTCTATTCCTCTTTTTGTCACCATGTAGCCCAGGAATTTGCCTGCTGAGACTCCGAAGTGGCATTTTTGTGGGTTGAGCTTCATATTGAATTTTTCTAGTATTTGAAAGGCTACTTCCAGGTCTTTGACGTGGTATTCTACCTTTTTTTATTTGACTACCATATCATCTATGTAGACTTCCATGGTGTCTCCTATCTGATCTTTGAACATCATGTTGACTAGCCTTTGGTAGGTTGCACCTGCATTTTTTAATCCAAAGGGCATAGCAGTATAACAATATATACCTCTTTCAGTGATGAAAGCTGTGCTTTCCTGGTCTGCTGGGTGCATTTTTATCGATTGAATCCATTTGGAGGCATCCATGAATGTCAACATTTCGTGGCTGCGCGTGGCATCTACCATTGCATCGATGTGTGGTAGGGGAAATGGATCTTTTGGGCGAGCTTTGTTTAAGTCGGTGTAATCTACGCGGACTCTCCATTTGCCATTTTTCTTTTGGACGACTACCACGTTTGCAAGCCAGTCAGGGTACATTACTTCCCTGATCATTCCCATGTCCAGTAGCTTGTCAACTTCTTGGTTGATGATTTCATGCCTCTCTGCAGCAAATTTTCTTCCTTTTTGCTGTACAGGCTTAAAAGTTTTGTCAATGTTCAACTTATGAGTAATAACATCAGCATCTATACCAGTCATATCAAAATGTGACCAAGAAAAACAAGACATTTTAGTTTTGAGAAAGCTGACCAGATTTGGTCTGATTGAGTCGGGTGCATCTGACCCTACAAGTACTTTCCTGTCAGGGAATTCTGGATCTAATGTGACTTCTCCTGTTTCCATCTGTGTTTGTGCTATGAATTCTTCCCTGACAGGTGACTTTAATTGCTATGCAAGGGACTTACCTGACTTTGAGGGTTTCAAAGCCTGAGTGTAACATTCCTGAGCCGTCCTTTGTTCTCCTCTGATGGTGGTTATCCCCCATTCTGTTGGAATTTTTACGCATTGATGGTATGTTGATGGGATTGCTTTGACATTGTGGATCCATGGTCTGCCCAGGATTACATTGTACGAGGATAGGCAATCCATTACTCCAAATCTCTCATATGAAGCCACGCTTTCCACATAGGTAGGCAAGCTGATTTCTCCCAAGGTGTTCTTTGTTTCTCCACTGAATCCAACCAGGACGCTGGATTTTTTGATGATCTTCCCTTCGTCTATCTTCATAGCTTTAAGGACGTCAAGCATCACCAGGTTGATTGAGCTGCCTCCGTCTATCAGGATTCTTGACACCTTTGCTGTACCGATTTGCATGGTGATTACCAGGCTGTCATGGTGTAGATCTGATATTCCTTGCAAATCTGAGTCATCAAAGGTAATAGCAGGCAATGATTTGGGCCTGAGAGGAGGTTGGAGTCTGGATTCCCTGGATATTCTTTTGGCGGCTGAGCTGGTCAGACCACAGATTTCTGATCCTCCATTTATGAATTTGACTTCATAGATGGGAGGAGGAGGAGGAGGGTCTCTCTTGTTTTGTCCTTCATCTTTGTTCTTTGGCTACTGGATTATGTCTTTCAAGTAGCCTTTCTTTAGAAGATATGCCACCTGTTTCCTGAGCTGGATGCATTCTTCTGTGGTGTGTCCGATGTCCTGATGGAAGTCACACCATCTTGTTGGATCTTTCCTGGGGTTGTCGGATTTCTTTGGCCATCTGACTGTATCTCCCAGGTTTTCTAGGCGTTTGATTAATCCTGCAGTATTAATAGAGAAGTTATATTCAGGAATAGTTGGAAGGCTAGAAAGGTTACCTTTATGCTCTTGTGCCATATTGACTTCAGATCGTTCAGGCCTGGAATAGGGTGCTGATCTGGGATTGCCTCCTTTCTGGTAGGAGCTTTTCCTGTTAGTATGTCCATAGCCTTGCTTTCCTCCGGATGAGTTCGTTCTGAAATTGAGGTCTTCTTCTAATCTGACATGCTCTAAGGCGATGGATTGAACAGTGGCAAAGGTTGGACATGCTTTCTTGGTCAGATCTGCATAGATGTCACTGTCAAGCAGGACTCCTTGTCTGAATGCTTCTACCGCTGTTTCTTCATCGCATCTGGGAATGGCCACCTTTTCTTTGACAAATCTGGCCAGGAATTCTTTGAGAGATTCTTCAGCGGTTGCTTTACCCTGAACAGTTCTGGGTCTTTTGGCCATATCTCTGCTACTTGCGAATTGTTGATTGAAGGCATTGATCAATTCTGCAAAATTCTTGATACCTCCATTTGGGAGATTGATGAACCATTGTAATGCTGCTCCGGTCAGGGTTGTACCAAAGCCTTTGCACATGCAGACTTGCCTGAGTTCACTGGGTATTGAGGCAGCCAACATTTTTTGTTTGAATATGGCAACATGATTTTGTGAATCAGAGGTTCCATCATAAGTTCTCATAGATGGGACAGTAAATTTCTTGGGAAGATCAATCTTTGCAATTTCATCTGCAAAGGGTGAATATGCAAAGCTGTCAACTTCTACTTGATCCACGAGTCCGGCACTCCGGGTATATTTTCTATTTTGTTGTGGAGTTTTTGGATTTCTGAAGCTAAGCATAGCCATCATTATTCTTGCTTGCTTTTGTTTGTCTCATCATTGGGAACGGTCGGAGTGCCGGATAATGTATCCTTCTCCGGGGTTCCAAAATTAGAGAAGTCTATATTTTTGATAATGGATGAGAATGGGGTTCCTTGTTCAAATCTGGTCCTGGAACCCGAAGCCTGATTTTCCAATTTCTTTTTCAGGCTAGACTCAGATTCCTTCAGCCTATTGATTTCTGCCGGACTGAGCCTTCTCTTGGATTGTTTCCAATTCTTTGATTTTGGCCAGGGCAGCCGCTAATTGTTGTTCTGCGGTGAGTTCTACCATTTTTGTGTGTGAATATTAAATGAAAGATGATAAGGAAAATTTTATTGGTTGAAGAACTAGATGCCCCACGGTGGGCGCCAATTGTTTTAGCAAGATTTTCCTGAAAGGATCCGGCTTAATTATAGAGTAGTCGGGGTATCTAGTTCTATAAGTTTGGTATGTTATAAAAGAATAATAAGGAAAGACTAGGAGAAAAGAATAGTGTTTATATTATTTTGATAAGCTGAATATAGATTTTGTTTAAGTAAGTAAGTGAATGCCAATAAAATAACGAGAAGATAAGTAATAGATTAATTTCACACTCATGAATAATCAATGCCTTTACCAATGCTAGAATTACAGTATTTATAGTCATAAAAATGAACGTTGCCTTGTCTTCAACGTCTTTCTCTTTTGTCGGAGCTGTTGCCGGGTTAATAGGGCATATTCCCTATTAATCCGGTTGACTCGTTCTTATAAGATTGATCCTCTTCCTTTGCACGTCTAGGTTCATAGGCAATATGATTTTACAAGCAGACTTAGTCTTCCTTGAAGATAGGACACGAACATATATCTTTATATAACCGTTTTTCCTCTTCTTCAGCTTAATTTAGCCTGCTTTAATACTCTGCCAGGCTACTCTGTGCTTACTACCGGGCTTCTCTTCCAGTATAAGGCAAGCTAATTGAAATAATAGCTAGATTTGTCCGGTCTTAGTCTTCTTTAGTCAGCCTTGTTGAGTCAGGCCAGGTTATGGTCGGACCAGGCTAAACTGGGCCTAACAATAAGTATGAGTAGCTAAACACCCCTTGCTAGGATGTAGGGGATCTATGGCGTAGATGGCATTAGAATAGGTGACCTCGCATTAGGGCTTAGTCGATCGACTGGCTTATCTAGTCGGTCGACTGAGCCGGTTGGTCGATCGACTGGGGTAGCTGGTCAATCGACTGACTTCGCGTCTGGTTTTGCTTTGTTTGTTTCGTTAAGTGCTTTATCTTTCAATGAGACCGAGAGGAGATTTGATAGATGCTTAATCTTGACCATCCCGTAGATCGAGAGATAGGAATGGACAATAATTAACGAATTAAAACGACTAAATAGTTTGTCTAAATAATTTGTCATAAAATTAATTACGGATTTTATGCATGCAAACAAAATAACAAAGAGAAGAAATCATGTTCTTACAATGGGTATTTCGGATTTAAAGGGCACAAAAGAAATCTCCTTTTCTTTTGTTCTTGAGCTTTCCTTATGGATGAACAAGATCTAAGTATAAGATCTCTCCCTAAGCTTTATACCCAAGGCTTTCTCTTAATCTAATTAATATTATTTGAGCTAGTATAATATTAATCTAGGTAGAAAATTGAACCAAAAATTTATAAAACACTTATATTATTTCGGTTTTATGAGAGAAGATGAGGAGGATTTTTCTTCTCACTAGAACTTAATTTTGGATGATGATATGAGAATGAAAATAATACACTACACTTAGTATATTATTAGGTAAAAATTATAGAAAAACAATGATGGTTTTTCTTCCCCAAAACCGTGTAAGAGGAGAGCTATTGGGGAGCCAATGCATGGAAAAATTGTTCTTCACAAGGAACAATAGGCTTGCATGGCTAGAATTGCTTTTTTAATCATTATGTTTTATCAACTAAATAAAACAATTAACTAGCTTAATGCTCCCCAATTTTTCGGCACTTTACATAATATGGATCCCATATTATTTTTGTCAATTGTCAATGTGTCACATGTCATATGTGACATAAATATGTTATGTATTTTTAACATATTAAAAATCAACGTATTAATAAAAATACGTCACAAACAAAAATCGACTTAGTAATTTCATAATTACTTGTGCCAAAATATTTTACCATTTATAAAATTCAACTGATTGAATTTATAATAATTCCTTCATTTTAATTGTTACATTAAACAATTTATTTCATCCGAGTAATTATACAATTTAATTACTCAGACCGTATCTCATTTAATCACATTTCAATTTGACACGTAAATTTTACTTCCAAAATCGTCCGTCAATTTTCAAGTAATTTAATTAACTCGCAACGTTATACGATCAATTAAATAATCAATTAAGAGTGTTGCCCTTTAGGTATGACCTAGGGGGTCAACTGATCACCACCGTCACACGACAGTAATGTCAAACTCTAGTCAGCCAATCATTACCGATATATGTTGACCAGTTGACAGTAACAAAATTACTTCCCAATTGTATTCTTTAAAATGAGATTTAATAATGATATTTAAATCATGTGATCGCATTATTGTTGAGAACACATTTCCCAACAATCTCCCACTTGTCCTCGACAAGTGTGCGTCACCAATTCTCTTGTCCTATTACTATCTCCCACTCAATGCAAGGTGTCTTTCAGGTCGTACTTGCAAGTGATCATATCGAGAGTGGTTTCCTCGATCCGGAGAATAACGATTGACCGGATTTATCCACTCGGATACCTTCCGAGCGTGGCCACGCATTTCCGATTGATTACTCCTCGAGTGGCCCCGAGATATTGTTATAACCCTGACTAGGGGTGGACAATTCCTATCGCACTCATTCCCTTCGACTAGCCACAGCCATCATAACCCAAAATATGCCCATTTGACCCCATTTACGAAGGTCGTAGTAACACAAATCAAAGTTAATCTGAAACTGTGCCATCTTAGGCGAATAGTCTTTAGTCAAAAGAATCGACTCATTTGAATACTATAGTAGCTCTCGCCACGACCAGGCTATATAAATTTGCCGAACTCTATAAGCGGTCATTAGGCCCGACAAAATGTTCTTAACGATCGCCTATGTGATCGACTAGTCATCTCACATGACTCTATGGCACTTGAACTTGCCATCAATCGCCTCACACTCTTGTCACTTCGAGACGTCACCCCATACAAGTGACTATGGGCAAATACTATGTTAATCCGTGTTCACTTTAACGGGGTTCAATTGTCTCCACAACCCGTTTGGATGTAACAAAGTATAAATTAAAGATAAAAGACAAATGCGATTATGAACATGAACAAAAACAACACTTTTATTTCATTTCAAAATCTAACAAAAAATTTGGTACACGTTTAAGTCCCATGGACGTAACATGTCCATCATGCTTAGCCTGCGATAAAGGCTTGGTGAGCGGATCGGCTATGTTGTCATCCGTCCCAACCTTACAAATCGCAATTTCCTTTCTTTCAATGAAATCTCTTATTACATGATATTTTCTAAGTACATGTCTAGATCTATTACTAGACTTTGGCTCCTTAGCTTGGAAGATCGTCCCACTATTATCACAATAGAGAGTGATGGGATCATTGGCGGTAGGTACTACTTTTAGACCTTCCGTGAATTGATCCACATAGCTTCCTTGGCGAGCTTCGATGCTTTGCTATGTACTCACCTCCGTTGTTGAATCCGCGATTCTGACTTCCTTGAAGCTTCTCCAGCTTACGGCACCACCATTGAGCATAAACACGAAACCAACTTGTGATTTCATGTCATCTCTATCTGTTTGAAAACTTGAGTCCGTGTATCCTGTAACACGCAACTCGGTGTCTCCTCCAAACACAAGGATAGAGTCCTTAGTTCTTCTCAAGTACTTAAGGATGTTCTTGACAAAGAATCCAGTGACTCTCACCTGGATTTCCTTGATATCTACTCGTCATGCTCAAGGCATACGAGACATCGGGACGTGTGCATATCATGGCATACATGATTGATCCAACAAATGGAAGCGTAAGGGATCAACTTCATGCGTTCAACATTATGGGGTTCGGAGGGACATTGAGTCTTGCTCAATATCGTTCCGGTTACCATAGGTACCAAACCCCTTTTGGATTTGTCCATGCTTTGAATCGTCAAGAATCTTATCAACATAAGACTCTTGACTTAGTGCCAATATCCTCTTGGATCTATCTCTATAGATCCAGATACCTAATATGCGTTGTGCCTCTCCTAAATCCTTCATTTGGAAGTGGTTACCTAACCACTTCTTAACAGAAGACAACATTGGAATATCATTTCCAATGAGTAGTATGTCATCGACATACAAAATTAGGAACACAACATTGCTCCCACTAAATTTCATGTATAAACATGGTTCCTCAACATTTCGAGTGAAACCATTTTCCTTTATCACATCATTGAATCGATGATTCCAACTTCTTGATGCTTGCTTAAGACCATAAATGGATCTCTTAAGTTTGCACACTTTGTTAGGATTTTTAGAATCAACAAAACCTTCGGGTTGTATCATGTACACCTCCTCTTCTAAATGCCCATTTAGAAAAGCGGTTTTGACATCCATTTGCAAAATTTCATAATCATGAAATGCGGCGATCGCTAACAAAATCCGTATGGATCTTAGCATGGCTACGGGGGCGAAGGTCTCATCATAATGGAGACCATGGACTTGGGTAAATCCTTTTGCCACTAGCCTAGCTTTGTAGACATCGTCATGTCCTTCTATGCCATTCTTGACTTTGAATATCCATTTGCATTGAAGGGGTCTTGCCCCTTTTGGCAAATCTACCAAGTCCCAAACTTGGTTTTCAAGCATAGAATCCATTTCGGACTTCATGGCTTCAAGCCATAAGGTGGAATTAGGACTAGAGATTGCGGCCTTGTAGGTGGCGGGCTCGTCACTTTCCATAAGCAACACATCGAGCGTTCCATCTTTTTCGATAAGTCCCACATATCGATCGGGATGGCGAATGACTCGGCCCGTCCTTCTTAGTGGAGGAGGTACAACCGCGTTAGACGATGAAGGAACATCTTCTTGCGTCTCTACCTCGGTTTGTGGCTCTTGAACTTCGTCAAGTTCAAAATTTCTCCCACTCTGTCTCTTAGAAATAAATTGACTTTCTAAGAAGACAGCCTCACAAGACACAAACACTTTGTTTTCTTGAGGTTTGTAGAAGTAGTAACCTCGAGAGGTCAAAGGATAACCTACAAAGATGCATTTTTCGGATCTTGGGGCAAGCTTATTGTCGGGTTTAGCCTTGACGTAAGCATCACATCCCCAAATTTTCATATAGGATAGATTAGGAACTCTTCCTTTCCATGTCTCAAATGGAGTCTTTTCGGTGGCTTTAGCGGGACTATTATTTAAAGATAGAATTGCAGTTTGGATTGCAAATCCCCAAAACGAGTTCGGTAACTCGGTTTGACTCATCATAGATCGAACCATATCAAGTAGGGTTCGATTCCTCCTTTCGGCAACACCATTCAGTTGTGGTGTTCCGGGTGGAGAAAGTTGTGATATAATGCCACAACCTTTCAAGTGTGAATCAAATTCAAGACTAAGGTATTCACCACCACGATCGGATCGTAGTGCCTTAATCCTTTTGTTCAATTGGTTCTCTACTTCGTTTTGGAATTCCTTGAATTTCTCAAATGCTTCACTCTTGTGTTTCATTAAATAGATATACCCATATCTACTCAAGTCATCGGTGAAGGTTATAAAGTAGTCATAATTACCACGAGCGGTGATACTCATTGGTCCGCATACATCGGTGTGTATGAGTCCCAATAGCTCACTAGCTCGTGTCCCTTTACCGCTAAAAGGATTACGAGTCATTTTGCCAAGTAGGCAATATTCGCATGTACCAAATGATTGATAATCAAATGGTGTAATCACATTAGTAGAAATTAATCTTTTGATGCGATTCTCGTTTATGTGACCTAATCGACAATGCCAAATGAACGCTTCACTTGGGTCACTTGTTTTGAGTTTCTTTGATTGAATGTTATAAATATCATTAGTCGGTTTTGAGGTCTCTAAAATGTAAATGCCATTTATGGAAGAAGCTTGGCCAATAACCAAATCATTCCTAGAAATAGAGCAACGATTGTTCTTAATGACAAAACAAAAACCGTCCTTGTCTAGCATGGCGATTGAAATAATGTTTTTAGAGAGCGTAGGAACATAAAAACAATTATGCAAATACAACTCAAAACCGTTTGGCAAAGCTAGAACATAAGTTCCTTTGGATTCGGCCGCTACCCGAGCTCCATTTCCAAGTCGAAGATCCACATCTCCCTTGCTAAGCCTCTCCACATCTCTTAAACCCCGTAAATGATTACAAAGGTGAGAACCACAACCGGTATCTAGTACCCATGTCGTAGTGGAAGTATAATTTATATCAATAACATAAATTTCTTTAGGAATTGTACCTTTTGGAGTAATGAGTCCTTCCCTTATATTTCGCAAATACATAGGGCAATTCCTAAGCCAATGTCCCATGCCATAGCAATAATGGCACTCATCATTAACTTGCTTGAAGTTTTTGATTTTCTTTCCTTTCTTCTTGAACCTCTTGCCCTTTGAAGCAAGAACTTGATTGCTAGAGCTCCCACTAGCTTTGGCATCCTTATCTTCCAGAGATAAAGACCCTATATATCGTATGAGGTAGTCTTCCTGAGACGGACTCACACGAGGTCTAGTAGTAGTGGGTGGTTTAGAAGTGGTGATGAAATTAAGGTTTCCATCCGAACCTATCCCGAAATGAAGTTCTCTAGTTGTATCGAAATTATTGTTGGAGCAAACGTCGTCAAGAACATGGTGATATGACTCAATGGTTATCGGTGCGGTAGCATTTGATGGATTCATTGTAATGCACTACAAATATGGAGGAAAGGAAATATTAACATTTGTCTTTTTAAATCATACTTGCAAATTTAACAAGATATGAACATTTATATAGTGACCTCTACCCAACTATAATAAATGATTCCAAGACCCAAATTCATATCAACTTAGGCACGGGGTAGCCGATGAAACCCTCATCAATATAACTCGGTGGATTAACTTTTTAATCGATTCTACTTTTAGAACTCTTGGTCGATAAAATTACTCTAATATTTATCTATAGCCCAAAACACATCAACAAGGGCACGGGGTAGCCGATGAAACCCTTATCAATTACTTTTGTTGAGTTCAATCCAAATTTCGAATAAATGTGTCCATTATCCAAACCCATATTAATTTAGGCACGGGGTAGCCGATGAAACCCTCATCAACATGAATTCGGTGGATTAGACATTTATCAACCACTTCCCCTACGTAACAAGGTTTGTACCCCGGGGTAGCCGAGTGCACTCCCTCGCGAAATAGGTTTTCATGGTTTCTACTATTTGGTAAGGCTATGTCTCAATTAGTTGTTTTAGCGAGAGGTCATGTCAATTTATTATCTATCACGTTTTAAGTGAACTAAAGCGGTGAACTACGATAATTCGAATTGACACGGTCGATAAACTCGATAAAATAACAATGCATGTTTAGTTATGGCGATTTAGCGATGCATGTGACATAAAATAAAATGCAAGCATAAAGATAAATAAATCCTAGTATGGCCTTTCCTAAAATAGAAAAACTATTAATCTATTACATATTCGGAAACCAACTCCATTGGTCCCTTGAACTTCGGTGTTGGCACACATCTCGAGGTAACACCGTCTTTATGTATCGCCATTCTTGAAGAAATCCGTCTTTTGGAACTCCGGAATGAATAAAATTACATAATAAATTACATAATTTCCTATTTATACATTTGTAACTAAAATAAAATAAATCTATTAAATTACAAAACGGTGATACGAGATCACAATAAAAATTACAACCGAATCGATATTCCCATACATTTCGGGAAATATCAATTAAAATCTAAGGCCATACTAAGTAAAATTACATAATTCAAAATTACATAAATTGAAATTATGACAATCATAAAGAAAAATGCAGCATTATAATATGTATGAACATGCTCAATTTTTATGCTAAATCGCCTTTTAATTAGCCAATATCGTATATTACTCGGTTTTTTTGGTTTGCGTGATTTCAACATTTTATAATCACAAAAATACATAAACTCATATTTATGCATAAGTTAATTACCCTAACCTCTTAGGACTCAAAATATAGTCTTCACTAACAATTTGACCATAATTAACCTTTATTTACAAAATTGTTCATAAATGGACCAAAAATTACAAAAATAAGCTATTAGACTTCAAATAAATCACAAAATTTCAAATAAATTCAAAATTTGAAATTTAAACTCATGAACATTCTGGAAAAATCCATGACACTCATAATGTTCAAAATCTTAGGTTAAAAATTTCGAAATTTTTCGGAGAAACAATGTTGCGGTTTATCGATTTTTAATTAAAATAATCATAAAAATATGGAAAAATTATTTTCATTAACTTTTCAATTTTAGATCTGAAAAATATAATAAAATGTAACATTAGACGTTTTTCTTAAGTCATAGATTATGTTTTATTAATTTTTCACTAATAATGTCACTATTTATGCTATTTTTCTTCAAAAATTCATAAATCATGCTAAAAGACTTCTTTATAGCCAATTATTTTACACACATCTTGTAAAATTGCATGTGACAACATATTAATTTTCTATGACCAGATTCGAAATTTAACTCATATTAACCTATTTTTCTCTTAAATCCGTATTTAATAATGAAAAATTCATTTTTCGAGCATAACAAGTCCAAAAATTATGAAAATTTGCAGGTTATCTCAAAATAATATATGTAACAACATATCCAAAAACCAACTTAAAATTCGAAGTATAGCTAATTTTCGACCAAAAATGACATTTTTACTCATAAAATCACATTTAAATGTCATTATAGAGAAATATGAACAATAAAAATCCGTAAAATTAACCAAAATATCCTAAAACATTTTAGGACCAGAAATATTAACATGCATGTAATAATTTCGTGATATATCATAATAACACAAATTTTACAAGTTTTATTTGTTATTCATATAACTCGGAAAAACTTTTAACCAATTTGCATGCAAACAACCGTGGCTCTTGATACCGATTGAAAGAAATGTAGATCTTTATACATATTAACATACTCTTATATGTCTAAATAATTTGTCATAAAATTAATTACGGATTTTATGCATGCAAACAAAATAACAAAGAGAAGAAATCATGTTCTTACAATGGGTATTTCGGATTTAAAGGGCACAAAAGAAATCTCCTTTTCTTTTGTTCTTGAGCTTTCCTTATGGATGAACAAGATCTAAGTATAAGATCTCTCCCTAAGCTTTATACCCAAGGCTTTCTCTTAATCTAATTAATATTATTTGAGCTAGTATAATATTAATCTAGGTAGAAAATTGAACCAAAAATTTATAAAACACTTATATTATTTCGGTTTTATGAGAGAAGATGAGGAGGATTTTTCTTCTCACTAGAACTTAATTTTGGATGATGATATGAGAATGAAAATAATACACTACACTTAGTATATTATTAGGTAAAAATTATAGAAAAACAATGATGGTTTTTCTTCCCCAAAACCGTGTAAGAGGAGAGCTATTGGGGAGCCAATGCATGGAAAAATTGTTCTTCACAAGGAACAATAGGCTTGCATGGCTAGACTTGCTTTTTTAATCATTATGTTTTATCAACTAAATAAAACAATTAACTAGCTTAATGCTCCCCAATTTTTCGGCACTTTACATAATATGGATCCCATATTATTTTTGTCAATTGTCAATGTGTCACATGTCATATGTGACATAAATATGTTATGTATTTTTAACATATTAAAAATCAACGTATTAATAAAAATACGTCACAAACAAAAATCGACTTAGTAATTTCATAATTACTTGTGCCAAAATATTTTACCATTTATAAATTTCAACTGATTGAATTTATAATAATTCATTCATTTTAATTGTTACATTAAACAATTTATTTCATCCGAGTAATTATACAATTTAATTACTCAGACCGTATCTCATTTAATCACATTTCAATTTGACACGTAAATTTTACTTCCAAAATCGTCCGTCAATTTTCAAGTAATTTAATTCACTCGCAACGTTATACGATCAATTAAATAATCAATTAAGAGTGTTGCCCTTTAGGTATGACCTAGGGGGTCAACTGATCACCACCGTCACACGACAGTAATGTCAAACTCTAGTCAGCCAATCATTACCGATATATGTTGACCAGGTTGACAAGAATAAAAAATTACTTCCCAATTGTATTCTTTAAAATGAGATTTAATAATGATATTTAAATCATGTGATCGCATTATTGTTGAGGACACATTTCCCAACAACTGTTACCGCTTAGACTAAAATTAGAAACAACTATTATCTCCCTACCTCCCTGCGGATCGACCCTTACTACCGCTTGCTAGTAGTAGTTTGGTTTTATAAATATTATTTTTGGTACTCACAACGACGGGTATCAAACCTCACGTGGTCAGTCGATCGACCAGGTATGGCAGTCGATCGACTGACACGCGATTTCAGTCCAAATTAATACTACGCCGCCTACGCTATAATTCCCCTACATCCTAGCACAATTGATTTAGCTAATCATGGCTATGGCTAAAATAACAATAATATTAACGATAAAGACTACTGAATTCATGCTAAAAATAGTAGAACAAACAACTAACATAAACGATAATTGGCTTGGACTCTAACTAACAATTCTATATCTAACAACGCAATAAAGATGAACTGACAGTAGAACAGAAGGAATACCGAAAATTGCAGAAGAATAGTAACGGAATGATTAGAAGTATGAATGAAAATCCGATGCAACCAATATTCCAAACCCTAACTATGATATTCTAAAACTGAATGTGAAACTTAGATAAAAACTTGATAAAAACTCGATGCCTTTATCTGATGTTCTAGGTTACGTTATATAGCAAACATACGTAACAACTTATTATCAAAACCTAAACATAATGGGCTTGCTTTCCTCGATCTTTTAATTCTCGTCTGAGTAGCGGGGTGGTCGATCGACTAAGCATGGCAGTCGATCGACTGCTCTTCAGTGTACAGTAGCTTCTGGAACCTTCAGGTTGGTCGATCGACTGAAGGTAGTTGTCGATCGACTGCTTTAGCTGCTACTTGACTTCTATAATCTCGGGGATTTGTTTTTTGGGCCTTGAATTGCGCACCAAGCTCGTTCCTTAAGCGAATACTTCACGTCAATTGCAATGCAGGATAGTCGGGGACGGATTTAGCTCAATTTCCGTTGAATTCTTCACATTTCTGCAATAAAGTACAAAAACACGAAAGTAGACGGAAATGGGGGAAATGGCAGCTTAAACTACACAAATGAGCTCTGAAATGCGTGTAAAATGAGGTGCAAAACATCATATAAAAGACACGCATCAAACTTCCCCAAACCAAACCCTTGCTTGTCCCCAAGCAAGAACAAGACTCGATCTACTGACCTAATGGAACGAGTTCAATCTCAGAGCGAAATGCAACATGTAAGGCCTAAACCAATTTAATGCACAACCAACAATCAATTAGCAAATGAATCATGCAAACGAGTTATGGAGTCGTTAAAACTACTGAACCGTCAACTGTAGAGACTTAACAAATTGGACTCTTACGGGTCGCTCATATCACTCAAATAAGCACATGTGAATAATGTAAAGATAGAAAGAATTCATTTGTAGTGACACTCACCTAACTACGACCTATAAGAACATGCCTGCAATATAATATGAAAGCAATCTCTATGACCGTACATACGCATTCCAACCAACAAGAGACCATGACACATGCCGAGGCATATATGTGGATATTTGAGGTATGGGTAAGTAGAGGCAAAACATTTATGGAAAAGTGGAGGTACAGGTGATCAAGCTAGTACCGAAACGGAACCATATGGCAACATCCAACTTCTTGCTCAAAAACAAATGAAACGGTGCTATAGCAAGCACAAATCTCACAATCTCCAGGTATAAAGGTAATCAACTAACTCCCCATAAGATAAGAATAAAACATGGGAGCAAAAATCGCCAAAAGATAAGGATTTGAATTATGTGAATTTGATTTCTTTTTCTCGAACCTCAGTCGATCGACCTATGATGCCAGTCGATCGACCGCTTCAACAGTACAAAACCTCTTTTTCTATCTTTTTTCGAATAATTTTTTTTTTCACTTCTTTTCTTTTCTTTTCAACTTTGTTTCTTTCCTTCCTTTCTTTTCATTCTCCCAACTAAATTTCAATAAGAGCATTTACTACCAAAAACTAAGTAACAATCCCAAGGACACGGACTACTAGCTTGACAAAGGACATGCTGAATGTAGGATGTAGTAATGGGACAAAAAGGCTATTTTTGGCAGTGTGGAGTTCATGGGCAAAACGAATAAAGGGAAACCTCTACCACATGTGTCAACTAACCACAAACCGAATGCATACAGGTATTAAGCAGATTAAGTTCATATTTATGCACATTTATGTAACATGTCTCATAAGGAGTACTACTCACATTCCTAAATAAACCGGTCATAGATGTCACCAGTTATAGGCTCTAAATCTCAGAAATATGATGTAGTTTGCCAATTTTCAAAGTCAAGTCTCAAGTTCAGCAAATAATTAACGAAAACTCGTAGATATGCACTTATACGATTCTACTAATAACATGTTAATCAAGCAAGGCTTAGGCAAAACAAATGCAAATGAAATATCATCCTTGAAATACTACCGTTCCGACTCGACCTATATACTAAAATAAACGTGCATTTTATTTGAAATTTTTGAAATTTTTTTGAATTTTTTGAATATAAGAATGAAATAAACAATGCAAAACAAAATGTAAACGTGAATGCAAGCAGATGATATGCGTCGCAAAACCCTTCCCCAAACCAAATCGCACAATGTCCCCATTGTGCAAAATCATGTAATGAAGAAAAGAGAAATGGGAATTTGCGAGAAATTAAATAAATAAAAATGACATGAAGTGGAAATCGGGAACTTACAAGACTTTAAGCGCAGCAAAGGAAACCTCCCCAAACCAGTGTGAGCTAGGAGGTTTCAGTAGCCAGCAGTGCTACTAATAAGTACCTGAAAAGACAAACAAAGTACCATGCATAAAATCGAGAAAGACAATAATGAAGCGGTATTATGTGCAAAATTGAGAAAAATAGAAGAAATAAATTAATGACGGAAGATAAAGTGGAGTAGAAAACTCCCTCAATTCCGCAAATCGACCAAACATAGCAGGAGAGAGGTCGTAAACAGGTACAACAGTGCAGGTCGATCGATCGACCACATCACTCAGTCGATCGACCTAGGTGAAAGGAACAGTAGCTCCTGGAACCTGCAGATCAGTCGATCGACTGGTCGATCGACCACTCAGGCCAGTCGATCGACTGAAAATACTGCTGCTACTTCTTATTTCTTCGTATTTGCTCAATTACGTGAGCTAAAGAGGTCTAAAAACATACAAATGCACAATAACACGCACCCAAAATTGCGCAAAACCCAAAATAAAGTCTAAAACGCATAAAATCCTAAGCAAGCAAAATAAAATGCGAAGTTTCGCGTACACAAAAGCAATAAAAAGTGTTTAACAAAAGCAAATAAAAAGTTTGGAAAACATGTGATCAACTAGTAGTTGATCAAGAACGGCCACGGAATGGCCCACTTCGTCGGCTTCTGGCTACTAGAGGTAGCCTCAACGGTGCTTATCTTATCAGC
This sequence comes from Silene latifolia, assembly GCF_048544455.1. Classification (NCBI taxonomy): domain Eukaryota; kingdom Viridiplantae; phylum Streptophyta; class Magnoliopsida; order Caryophyllales; family Caryophyllaceae; genus Silene; species Silene latifolia. The sequence goes on from NC_133536.1 coordinate 167,687,352, forward strand.
TGCACCCTTCTTAGCTTCCACGTCCGTATGGCTCAACGGATCAACACTTTCATCATCTCCCCAGTCAATGACCTCTTCTTGCTCATCAAAGTCCAAGTCGGACTCCCTTGCCTTGACCGGCTCGTCATCAACTTCCTCATCAGTGGCATAGCTAAGGCAACCAAGACCTCCTCGTGAAACGATTGGCTTCTTTGCGGCTTGAGTGACTTGCAACTCTTCCTTCCCCAAACCAGCTCCTGCAATATCAGAAATAGACAAATCTTCCTCCAATTTGCTCCCAATCTAGGGCGGAGGGGTTACAACAGGAATGGAGATAGGTAAATCAGGAAGCACAAAGTACGATTTCTTGTCAGAAACCGTATTACAAGTCACAGGCCACATGGGGTCCTTTTTCTTAGATGGCTGGGCAAAAACAATAGAATGCTTGCCCACTTTAAAAGTCAAGGTTCGTAGACCGACATCTATGACTGCACCAGCAGTGTGCAGAAATGGCCTACCCAAAATAATGGGAATGTGGGCATCTCAGGCATGTCAAGTACAACGAAGTCGACGGGGAAGAAAAACTTCCCTATTTGGACAGGGATGTCCTCTAAGACGCCTATTGGCTGGACCGCAGATCGGTCAGCCATCTGTACTGTCATATCTGTCACTGTGAACCTAGTCAATTTGAGCTTCCTAGCTAGACTCAAAGGCATGACGCTTATACTAGCTCCTAAGTCACATAATGCCTTCTCAATAAAGACGGTACCTATATTGCAAGGAACAGAAAAGCTACCCGGGTCCTCTAGCTTATGGGGTGCAGTATGAGACAAATAAGAGCATGACTCTTTGGTTAATGCGACAGTATGCACATTTTCAAGTGACTTTTTCATAGACAAGAGTTGTTTCATGAATTTAGTGTAGGCAGGCACTTGATTGACCGACTCAAGGAAAGGAACTTGTACATTCAAACTACGAATAACCTTTTCAAATTTATTGAAAGATACCTGTTCCTGTTTTGGCACTAGTCTCTCTGGATATGGGGCTGAGAGAAGTACCTTAGCCCTCTCTTCTAAGTCTCGCATGCCAGCATCCGTGGACTTAGGCTGAAAGTCCACCACCTTCTCCCTATTGAAGCTTGAACCCTCCCTAGACCGTCTCAAATGTGAGCCATTGACCGACATTGGGTCGAACTTCAGAATCGGGACGGACCCATCAGCACTCGGGTCTTACCCCAATACTTTCGGAGTTGTCTAACCCCAGAACAAATGGTCTCTTAAATTATCGGGCTTTGAAGGACGAAATTTCTCAATATCAGCAGGGGTCTCAGTCGATCGACCACCTTGCTCAGTCGATCGACTAAGATGTACGATTCGAAGCTCAGTAACCCGCATATCGGTCGATCGACCAAGGGTATATCGATCGATCGACCGATGTACCAGTAGACGCCTTGTTCTTGTTATTTTTCGTTAAAGCTTTCTTTTGACTCGGTTCCGCCTCATTCTTTTCAGGGGCATCCTCGACCATAGCAGGCCCCTCCAGGGTAGACCCACTCCTCAAAGTAATGGCATTCAGGGTCTCTTTCTGGTCAGTTTGAGTCGGCAAGTGTCCGGGAGCTCGAGTGGTACTCTTACTAGCCAATTGAGCAATTTGGCTCTCTAGTAGCTTCATCCCGGCCTCTCTAGCTTGGGACTCCTTTAGCAGCAAGTTCTTAAACTCAGCAAAATCAGAACCATGGGATTGTTGTTGCTGCTGCGGCACATAAGGAGGTTTTTGGTATTGTTGTTGCTTATGATGAGGGGGCACATAAGCTTGCTGCTGCTGCTGTTGTGGAGGTTGAGTCGGATTCAGGACATTCTGGCTACTCCACCTCAAGTTGGGGTGGACATTCGGCTCATAGTACGTGTTTGTCTGCCTATAGTGTTGAAAGGCAGCACAAGACTCAAAGGGGACAGAACAATTTTCTGAGACATGCCCCTCAGCTCCACATCTTCTACAGACGAAAGGACCGTCTGAAACAGCGTTAACATGGTACATCCCACCTTTAGAAGCTCCTCCCAATTCATATTTGTCAAACCTTGCAGTGAGAGCTTCTAGTGCAGCAACAGAGGAAGATTCAGCAGCTCTCCTCTGGTTTCCTCTCGAATTCCCATATTCAGCCTTATGAGTGGCCAAATCATCGATGATCTTCCACCCCTTAGTCTCTCCCATGTTCTCAGCAAATCGGCCATTGGCTGCAGCATCCAAAATAGCCCTCTGATCGTCATACATCCCATTATAGAACTGGTTGCAAAGACTCCATTTTTCGAACCCATGGTGCGGTATGGTTCGCACCAGTTTCTTGAAACGGACCCATGCTTCATGAAAGTTCTCATCAAGCCCTTGTTTAAAGCTCGTGATCTGAGCTCTAATGGCATTCGTCTTTGAGGCAGAGAAGTACTTTTTGTAGAATGCCAGGGCTAAGGAATTCCAGTCGGTAATCCCATGAGTGGCTCGGTCCAGATCTCTATACCACTCCCTTGCAGCATCACGAAGGGAGAAAATGAACATGGTCTCTGTTGGGCCCTAAATTATCCTGCCTGACCTGATATAGGCCAGGCAACAGCCAAGGACAACTTCCAGGCAAAAGACATCTGAAACCAGGCATTGATTCAACACGGATAGGCACCAAGCAGGAGTTGATGAAAGACAGGTGAAAGATAACCAGCAGCCTAAAAAGGAAAACCACCAGGCCACTGCAGGCGACAAATAGGCAGTTGATATATGTTCCCTACAAAAAAGGAAGACCAATTCCAGAAAGCTATGATATAGGAAGCAGTCAAAACAACGGCTAATAAAGAGGCAACCACCTCCGGGTAAATAGGGCACATTCCCTATTTACCAGGAAACCCTAAACGGCATAAGAAGGAGGGAGAGATCAGCTATAAATAGAAAAGAAGAGAAGATTAGAAAGAACTTCAGAGATACCCTCACTTTTACTTATATTTTTGTATTCTTAAGCTATATATTCGCCTGTCACGCCTGATATAACAATACTCTGTCAGGCTATCTAAAATCATAGTAACAATCACTCCTGGCTTGGTGCCCGTGGTTTTTTCCCTTATTCCCAGGGTTTTGCCACGTACAAAAATCTTTGTGTCATCGTTTATTAGTTCATTTTGCACTTAATTATACCAATCAGGCAAGTTGTTTGAGTTAGATCACCCTACATATAAATCCCTGGCGGACAATCTAGATCGGTAAAAAAAGCCAAAAAACAATTGGCGCCCACCGTGGGGCATCTAACTCAAAAATATTCAAAGCCCACAACCAAATACCACAAAAAACTAAGAAAACATGGCAGGAGATAGCGTTGAGCAACAATTAACTGCTGCCAAACAACAGTTGTTGGAGATGGAACAACTGAAACAAAAAATGATCCAAGCTGAAGCAGAAGTGGCAAAATTGAAAGAATCAGAATCCAGCCTAAAAATACAGCTGAGAGAAAAAGCTTCAGGATCAAAGTTGAAAGTCCAGCCTGGCACACCATTCTCCTCAATCATAAGGAACATTGATTTCTTCAATATTGGTACTCCTACTTCATCAAAGTCCAAAGCAGGAGAAGGAACGGACTCAGGAGAACTCCAAAATGAAGAGACCCCATCAGATCAGACTAACACGGCCATTATGATGGCTATGCTCCAGGAAATCCAAAAACTTCACGAGAGATTTGAAAAGATTCCAGGAGTTCCTACCCCAATTGAAGAAGCAAATCCAGAGAGCTATGCTGATTCACCCTTTGTGGATGAAATAGCAAAAATAGACCTGCCAAAGAAATTTGTGATTCCCTCAATGAGAATCTATGATGGAACCACAGATCCACAAAACCATGTTGCCTATAACAAGCAAAGGATGCTGGCAGCATCAATTCCCAGTGAACTACGTCAAGTCTGCATGTGTAAGGGATTTGGAACAACTCTGAACGGACCTGCCCTGCAATGGTACATAAACCTGCCAAATGGAAGCATCAAGTCCTTTGCTGACCTGGTCAACTCTTTCAATCATCGGTTTGCAAAGGTAGGGGAACTAAAAAAGAGATCCAGTGACCTGGACAGGGTTAAACAAAAGCCTGGAGAATCCATCAGATCCTACATGACAAGATTCAACAAAGAAAAGGTTTCAATCCCCAGATGTGATTTTGGAACAACCGTTGAAGCTTTCAGGCAAGGGCTACCCCTGGAGAGTGACTTCTAAGATGCAATGACCTTGAAGCCTTGTCATACCTTTGAAGATGTCCAGGCATTAGCCATAGGCTATATCAGGCTGGAAGAAGACAAAGGCTACAAGGTAGATAATGCTGACAACAACTCAGGATATGACAAAACCAACAGAAAAAGCTCTAACCACAGAGGAAGCAGTTCCAGGCCATCTCCCTACACGAGACCTGACAGATCAGAAGTCAACTATACACATGAACAACGAGATAACTCCTATACTTATCCTCCTGTCCAGGAATATAACTTCTCTGTTGACATTGCAGGACTGATCAAGAGACTTGACCATATGGGAGACATTGTCAAGTGGCCAAAGAAGTCAGACAACCCCAACTCAAGGAAGGACACTACCAGGTGGTGCGAATTTCACATGGACATAGGACACACAACAGAAGAATGCCTGGGATTACGGAGACAAGTAGCTTACCTGCTAAAGAAAGGATACCTGAAAGACTTGATGCCAACAAAGAACAGGGAAGATGATGGAACAAGAAAAAACACAGAAAGGCAACAACGTGACTTACCCCTTGCATCACCCATTTATGAAGTCAAATTCATCAATGGAGGATCAGAAATTTGTGGCCTGACCAGCTCAGCTGCAAAGAAAATTGCCAGGGAGTCAAAAATGAAATCTCCTTTTAAACCTATCAATTTACCTCAAATTACTTTTGACGACACTGATATGCAGGGCATTCCAGACCTCCACCATGACAGCCTGGTGATCACCATGCAAATAGGGACTGCTTGGTGATCACCATGCAAATAGGGACTGCACGTGTCATGAGAATCCTGGTAGATGGAGGCAGTTCAGTAAACCTGATCATGCTTGATGTCCTTAAAGCAATGAAGATTGATGAAAGCCAAATCATAAAGAAGTCTAATGTCCTAGTGGGATTCAGTGGAGAAACAAGAAACACACTGGGAGAGATACACCTGCCCACATACGTGGAAGGAGTATCTTCATACGAAAGATTCGAGTCTGGACTCGCTGTCATCCTACAATGCCATATTGGGAAGACCATGGATCCACAACGTAAGGGCCATACCCTCCACCTATCACCAATGCATCAAAATACCAACAGAATGAGGAGTAGAAACCATAAAAGGCGAACATAAATCTGCCCAGGAATGCTATACTGAGTCACTAAAGCCTTCCAAGGCAGGTAAGTCCCTCGCCTAGGAATTACATACCACTGTCGGGACAACTCATGTGGCGAAAACCAAAATGGAAACGATCAAGTAATGTTAGACCCTGAGTACCCGACAGGCACGTCTTGGTAGGATCGATGTCCCCGATAATATCGGGGCGAATTAGTAAATTTTCTTAAAGGTAAATCTTCATGTTTTGCCTGGTCACATTTTGATATGACCGGAATAGATGCCAATATTATTACACATAAACTAAATATAGATGAGTCTTATAAGCCTGTCCAGCAGAAAAAAAAGAAAGTTTGTCGCTGAAAGACATGCTATCATTAATGAAGAAGTAGACAAACTATTGGACATGGGGATGATAAGAGAAGTCATGTACCCTAACTGGCTAGCCAACGTAGTGGTGGTACAAAAGAAGAATGGCAAGTGGAGAGTTTGTGTAGATTACACAGACCTCAATAAAGCCTGCCCAAAAGACCCATTTCCGCTCCCACACATAGACGCAATGGTGGATGCTACAGCAGGGCATGAACTCCTGACATTCATGGATGCCTCAAGTGGATTCAATCAAATCAAGATGCACCCATCTGATCAGGAACATACTGCATTTATCACGGAAAGGGGCATATACTGCTACACAGTAATGCCCTTTGGCCTGAAAAATGCAGGGGCAACATACCAACGCCTGGTCAATACAATGTTTAAGGACCAAATAGGAGACACCATGGAAGTCTATATTGATGACATGGTAGTTAAATCAAAGAAAGCTGAAGATCATGTCAGGGACTTGGAGACAGCCTTTAAGATCCTGGAAGAATTCAATATGAAACTTAACCCATCCAAATGCCATTTTGGAGTATCTTGAGAAAATTCCTAGGTTACATGGTGACCAAAAGAGGAATAGAAGCCAACCCGAACAAATAAGACCCATACTAGAACCGGAATCCCCAAGTCGAGTCAAAGATATTCAAAAACGACAGACGAGTTGCGACCCTGAATAGATTCATTTCCGGATCATCGAAGGTGCAAGGCATTCTATGACCTACTCGGGAAGAACAAAGCATTCAAATGGTTGCACGAACACGAGTCGGCCTTTCAGAGCTCAAAACATACCCGACTACACCTCCGCTACTTGCCAAACCAGACAAAAGGAGAACCCCCGACGGTCTACCTATCTCGTCACGAAACAATGCAGTAAGTGGAGTCCTGACCAAAGAAATTGATGGCCAACAGCATCCAGTTTACTATGTAAGTAAAAGTCTCCTAGACGCAGAAACCAGGTATGGCCTACTTGAAAAATATGTACTTGCTTTAGTAATGTCCTGCACTAAACTTCGACCTTATTTTAAAAGTCACCCAATCATTGTAAGAACCAACCTGCCTATCAAATCTGTCCTGAGAAAGCCTGGGTTGTCAGGCACAATGGCAAAATGGTCAGTACAAATCAGCACCTATGATATAACCTTTGAACCCAGGACGGCAATTAAATCTCAGGCACTAGCAGACTTCGTGGCTGAATTCAGTCCTACCCTAGAACCAGACCTCATAAAAGAGGTCAATCTTCTTGACACCCAAAAGACAGACCAGGAATGGACTCTCCATGTAGATGGGGCAACAAATATGAAAGGCACTGGCCTAGGACTAGTCCTAAAGTCACCACAGGGAGACCTAATTGCATAGGCTATTAATTGTGAATTCAAAGCCACGAATAATGAGGCTGAATATGAAGCCCTGATTGCTGGATTAAAGGTATGTATAGAACTCGGTGTAGCAAATCTCAAGGTAAAAACTGACTCTCTCTTAATTTCCAATCAAATCAAAGGAGTATATACTGCAAAAGATTCAAAGATGATACTCTAATTGGAATATGTCAAAAACCTTTGCAAAAAATTCAAAACCTTTGACATTGACCAAATACCAAGAGACTTAAATACCCAGGCAGATGCCCTAGCCAGCCTGGGATCAAACTTCAGCCCTGCTGTGTTTGACAAAATACCGATCGTCCACCTGTTGGAACCAACCATAGAAAGGCCTGAACAAATTTGCCCTATCCTGGAAGATACAACCTCCTGGACTAAACCTTACTATGATTGGCTCCTACAGGGGATACTCCCTACAAATAAAAACGAAGCAAGGGCCCTGAAAATCAAAGCATCCACTTATACCATTATAAATAACACCTTGTTTAAAAAGTCTCAGGCTGGACCTTACTTACGTTGCCTGGAACCAAATGAAGCCAGCCAGGTCATAGAAGACATACATGATGGATACTGCGGAAATCATAAAGGTGGAAGAAGCCTGGCAAGCAAAATTCTCGGACAGGCTACTTCGCCAACCCCGAAAGTCGATCGCATAGCATATAGCTCAAAATGTGAAGCCTGTCAAATTCATTCCCCTTATATCCATCAACCATCAGAGCTACTACATTCCATCTCAGCCCCCTGGCCATTCATGAAATGGGGCATGGACATAGTAGGCAAGCTACCTCAGGCGCCTGGACAAAAAGTGTTCATGCTAGCAATGACTGACTACTTTTCCAAATGGATAGAGGCAGACTCTTACAGGCAAGTCAAAGAAAAGTATGTCATATCATTTATCAAAAGGAATATCTTATGCAGATATGGAATACCTTCAGAAATAGTCTGTGACAATGGTACACAATTTGTGGGAAAAAGAACAAAAAACTTCAGGCACAATGGAATATCAACCTAGTCACATCTACACCAGGCTACCCTAAAGCCAACGGCCAAGCGAATCAAGTAACAAAGTAGTAATCACCGCAAGAAAAAGCTGAAAAGAAGAAAAGGAAGATGGGCGAAAGAGCTCCCCCTAGTCCTATGGGGCCGACAGACCACACACCAAAACAGCCACAAAGCCGGACACCATATTCCCGATCTATCTATGTCACGCAGCGATAATACAGCAGAAATTCATGTGCCAACTACCAGAAGCAGCCTGAACACAATAGAAGAGAACAGGCCCCTATTACAGGATAACCTACTCTTAACAGAAGAACTAAGGGACGCAGCAAAAGTCAGGATAGCCGCCTACCAACAGGCAGTAGCCAGAAGTTACAACAAAAAAGTCAACATCAGAGTATTCAAAGAAGGAGACCTGGTACTAAGGAAAGTTTTCCCCAACACCAGAGAAAAGAACGCAGGCAAACTAGCCCCTACATGGGAAGGCCCGTACTTAATTGATTCAATAGTGGGACAAGGAGCTTACATGCTACAAACATTGGAAGGAGAAATGATCCCCAGATCTTGGAACATTTCCCACTTAAAACTATTTCATATCTGAGAAGCAGATAAAACTACTTATCCTATATAAATGTCAATAGAACTTCCTGCTATGTGCTAAGTTGCTTGCCTGTTATTCTTAGCTTCACATAAAACTTTATTTTAAATCTGAAAACTTGTTTTACGCCTTCTTTTCACTTATTATATGTTACACTTTAGGCTTAAACAAATGTTCAGGATTGAGGGCCACTCCACCCCACCTGAACAGCATTTCTAAAAATGCTCTAATTTGGCACTTGCCTGCCTGACCCGAAAATTAAACTGAGCTCAGTACATAAAAAGATAAGTACAAAGGTGGAATAGACCATAGTACTTGTCAAAGAAGCCCTCCTGACAGGCTGAGGGCCATAAGCCCTCCTGACCGGCAACCACCCTCATTCTCAAAAGCCCTCCTGACAGGCAGATAGAGCCACCATTCCCCATAACCACAGGAATGAGGGCCATAAGCCCTCCTGACAGGCATTACTCTAACAAAAAAATCACATGAATGTACAGGTACAAATTCCAGTCAAACACAGCAAGAAAATCAAGAGAAGAAAAGATATATATATTAAAACCTACCCAGGAATATACCCTTCCCAGGCAACAAACCGTTTATCCAGGAAAAGCCAACAAAAACCAAAACAAATCCTAAATTATTTGTTCAGGGAACATCCCCCCCTGAATAGGCCAAAACAACACAAAATTCCACAACAGAAAAAATCAAACTAGCCCGCCTTGGACACAGTAGCAGAGCCAATCCCCTCATCAGCAGCCTCCTCTTCTTCATCTACCTCCCCTTTAGCATCACTATTTTTCCCTTTGGATGGAGGATAGTCCACTTCCTCGTCAGCATGCAACTTACAAAGCTCGGGATAAGTGGCATTGAGATCAGCCAACTCTTGATCAGGATTCCAAAAAGGCCTGACTTCAGCAGGCTCTTTCATAGCATCCACACGGCCCTTGCCAAAGAAATACAGTGCAGCATCTTTATTCCTAGCCTGAACCTCATCCCTCTCTACAGTCAATTCTTCATTTACTTTTAACTTCTCCTGCATAGCCTGCTTTTCAGCCTTCAACTCTTCCTGAGCAATATCAAACTTAGCCTGAAGAGCTTTCAGAGCATCCTGAGCAGATTTCGACTTAGAAGACTCCACCAAAGAACCGAGCCTTCCCCGCCTCATTATCCTCCTTCAAAGAATGATTCTCAGCCTTGGACACCTTCAACTCAGCTTTAAACTTGTCAGCATCTTTTTTCAAGATTTGTACCTCCCAATCCAAGGCATTTTTTAGACCATGGACTGATTCCAGTTGACAGGCGCTCCTCAGCACATCATTAACATTCTATAACAAAAGAAAAAATGCCTATCTAAGCCACAAAAAAGAAAACACACACAAAAACCCACAATAAACAAAGACAGAGAATATATACCTCCTGAAGCATGGTAATCAGGTTGGCAGCATAGTCCCTGGAACGATACATAGCAGCCAAAGCACGGGCAGAAGCTTCCTCTGCCTGGTACTTGAAATAGGGATCATCAACCACAAAAGCCTGAGCCTGAATTTAATCCTTGGCAAACTGGACCTCATCCATACGAGCCCTGACCCCCCTGATCTCATGAACTCTTCTAGACTCATCCACTCTCTTCCTCTTCTCAGGACGGTCACTATCATCCACAATCTTTTCAGGAGACGCCAACTGAACCTCCTGCATAGGTTCCTGAACTTGAACAACACTGTCACTTCCCGTTGCCTCACTGCTCTTTGACTTCTCCCCTGTAATCTGGGAGACCCCTGCCTTCACCAAAGACAGACCAAAACTAGCAATTTTGGCAGAAGCCCTGGTAGCTGCACGACGAGTTTCTAAATCAGTAATATAAGCATGAATCCAATACAGGAAACAGAATCACAAAAATAAGAAAAAGAACTTACTCCCTGACGAAGATGCCCCTGGAACCTTAGTGCTCTTTACAGGCTTATACGTACTCAACTTAGCCTTCTTAAAACGAGGCATAGAAGCTTGCCCTAGACAGGCAGACCAAGCCCTCTCTTCTTCAGGCAACGCCATAAACGCTGCTATCCGATCAGCCGACCCCTCAGCATCAGGATCATTCACCCAATCATTTACTAAAAGAAAGCACGGGCAAAGTAAGTAAACTCTCCAAAACATATTATTACCAAACCAAAAAAATGCAGGAAAGAAAGTTACCTCCTTCAACAAATTGGGTAATTCAGATAGTCCAGGTCAGGGGCAATTGAATCAGCCTTGATAAACATATAAGTTTGAGCCCATCCTTTATCATCCCCTAAATCAAAGTTGGTAATCAGGTGAGCCATCTTTGCCCTGACTCGAAAATTGAACCTCCCAGTAGAATGACTCTTCAGGTGATAGACATTCTTGAAATCATCTAGGGTAATAACCAATTTATGCTTAGAACATAAATGCTCAATAGAATGGACAATTTTCCAAACCATTGGCATGAGTTGAAACGGAGGAACCCTAATAGCCCTAACCACCTCGATCATAAAAGGAGAAAGGGAAGCCGACCGTCACCCCCGAACGCCCACTCAAAAATACAGAACCAACCCGGCTACTCCAATTAGCCCCGACGAATGTTCTCGGGAATCCAAACCTCAGCCCCATGAGGAATAAGGCCCCCGCCCTTTATATAATGCTCAAAAGCGGTTTCGATTGATTGGCTTCTTGAAAAGAAGCCGCCAAAGCCTTATTAGGAGAATATTCAACCCCCTTATAAGACATGGACAGAACCTCTGGAGGAGCAACAACCTCCACCACATCATCCTCAGGGATGATATCAGGGACCCCCTCAACCTCAGCAGAAACCATTTCAACTTCAACAGGAAATTTTTCAGCCTCAGCAGGAGCTTTTGAAGCTGTTGTCCTTCTCCTGCCACCAGCCATATCTTATTTTTTCTAGAAAGATGAACTTTTCAAAGAGAGAATTTTTTTGAAAGGGAAAGAAGAAATTTGGGGATTGAAATGTGGAAGCAATCACGGCAAAGGAAGGATATTTATAACCGCAAATCCTAAACGGCTAGAAAATCAAGTGGTAGAGACTAATCATGACTCTCCTAGGGTTTTGTGAACCTACTCTATTAATGACAAATAACCGTTACAAGAATTTGAATCAAACACCAATTCTAAATCCGATAAAAAGACCCTGCACAAATCACTTGCCTGGCCCAAATTTTTATCTCCTTATTCCTGGCCAGACCCAATAATGGAATAAGCAGATAAGGGGCAATTGTTGGGCCCTAAATTATCCTGCCTGACCTGATATAGGCCAGGCAACAGCCAAGGACAACTTCCAGGCAAAAGACATCTGAAACCAGGCATTGATTCAACACGGATAGGCACCAAGCAGGAATTGATGAAAGACAGGCGAAAGATAACCAGCAGCCTAAAAAGGAAAAGCACCAGGCCACTGCAGGCGACAAATAGGCAGTTGATATATGTTCCCTACAAAAAAGGAAGATCAATTCCAGAAAGCTATGATATAGGAAGCAGTCAAAACAACGGCTAATAAAGAGGCAACCACCTCCAGGTAAATAGGGCACATTCCCTATTTACCAGGAAACCCTAAACGGCATAAGAAGGAGGGAGAGATCAGCTATAAATAGAAAAGAAGAGAAGATTAGAAAGAACATCAGAGATACCCTCACTTTTACTTATATTTTTGTATTCTTAAGCTATATATTCGCCTGTCACGCCTGATATAACAATACTCTGTCAGGCTATCTAAAATCATAGTAACAATCACTCCTGGCTTGGTGCCCGTGGTTTTTTCCCTTATTCCTAGGGTTTTTCCACGTACAAAAATATTTGTGTCATCGTTTATTAGTTCATTTTGCACTTAATTATACCAATCAGGCAAGTTGTTTGAGTTAGATCACCCTACATATAAATCCCTGGCAAGACAATCTAGATCAGTAAAAAGCCTGTCAAAACAGTCTCCTTGATCTGATCTTGGGTCACACCGGCCGGCGGGGGTATAGAGCAGCAATAATCAATAAAAATCTCCATGTGCTTGGCTGCATCTTCATTTGCAGCTCCCCCGAACTGGTTCCTCTCAACCAGGTTAATATAGGAAGGCTTTGGCTCGAATTTTCTCGCCTCCCCAGGTAGTTCGAATCCTTTGTAGAGATTCGCAGCTGTAGGCTCTGAGTGACTAGCAATGGTTGCTTCTTCACCGTGATCGGGATTTACTGGAGAAGTAACTGTCTCACCAAGAAATTGAAGCAGGAGATGTAGGTGGATCTCCTTCGAACAGAGCGTTCTCGTAGTAGCTTGACAGAGTACTCAGCTCTTCCTCTGTCGGTAATACCCTTTGTGATCGTCTCAACTCGCGCAAGGATTTCTCGATCTCAGGATTTAATGGTACTAGTTCACCACCCTGTGACCTGCGCATAAGATATAAGAAAAGTTTAAGGAACGGAAGTCCCTTAAATTAAAGAAAGAATAAATAAAAACAACTAAAAATTAGAACAATTGCCTTCCCGGCAACGGCGCCAAAATTTGATACCTGTCGTGAGGTGTCAAAAATAATATTTATAAACTCCAACTACAACTATAGCTAGCGGTAGTCGGGTCGAACCACAGAGAGGCAGACGTAATTTCTAGTTGTTTAAATTAGGTCTAAGGTAACAAAAGGTGGGGGTTTGATTGGGTTTGGTCTATAGCTAATAACAATAAAAGAAAAGTAAACTAATGAAAAATATAAAATCAAGTATAAAAAGAGGTACTAGGATGGTCGGTTCGTTATAGTTTCGGCGGCAGCATATTAAACAGGTCTAAATCGAACACATGTGAGGCAGGAAACAAGAGATCCTCTCGGTCCACTCTTAACAAATAGCATCTTTCGATCTCGCTATATGTCCCTAATATCACTAATACTGACTCTCGTCCTGAAAAGTGACTAATAATCTAAACTTTACCTATCTTTCGATCTCAGCATAGTTTAGTCATTTTAATTGTTGATCTAACAACTTTCCCTATCTTTCGATCTAATAGGTCAGTCATAAATTAAGCATTTAACTGGTCGCATGCATTCGATTCGTTAAATACAACATTAAAATCAATTAAAACGAAAGGTAACCTCACGTGGTCAGTCGATCGACCAGGTATGGCAGTCGATCGACTGACACGCGATTTCAGTCCAAATTAATACTACGCCGCCTACGCTATAATTCCCCTACATCCTAGCACAATTGATTTAGCTAATCATGGCTATGGCTAAAATAACAATAATATTGATTATAAAGACTACTGAATTCATGCTAACAATAGTAGAACAAACAATTAACATAAACGATAATTGGCTTGGATTCTAACTAACAATTCTATATCTAACAACGCAATAAAGATGAACTGAAAGTAGAACAGAAGGAATACCGAAAATTGCAGAAAAATAGTAACGGAATGATTAGAAGTATGAATGAAAATCCGATGCAACCAATATTCCAAACCCTAACTATGATATTCTAAAACTGAATGTGAAACTTAGATAAAAACTTGATAAAAACTCGATGCATTTATCTGATGTTCTAGGTTACGTTATATAGCAAACATACGTAACAACTTATTATCAAAACCTAAACATAATGGGCTTGCTTTCCTCGATCTTTTAATTCTCGTCTGAGTAGCGGGTTGGTCGATCGACTAAGCATGGCAGTCGATCGACTGCTCTTCAGTGTACAGTAGCTTCTGAAACCCGCAGGTTGGTCGATCGACTGAAGGTAGTGGTCGATCGACTGCTTTAGCTGCTACTTGACTTCTATAATCTCGTGGATTTGTCTTTTGGGCCTTGAATTGCGCACCAAGCTCGTTCCTTAAGCGAATACTTCACGTCAATTGCAATGCAGGATAGTCGGGGACGGATTTAGCTCAATTTCCATTGAATTCTTCACATTTCTGCAATAAAGTACAAAAACACGAAAGTAGACGGAAATGGGGGAAATGGCAGCTTAAACTACACAAATGAGCTGTGAAATGGGTGTAAAAAGAGGTGCAAAATATCATATAAAAGATACATATCAATGCTTCTGCCTCTATCCATTTGGAGAAGTAATCTGTCATTGCCAGCATCCAGGTTCTGTTTCCTGTGGCTCGTGGCAGAGGTCCTACTATGTCCATGCCCCATGCCATGAATGGCCAGGGAGAAATGATAGGGTGCAAGGGTTATGCCGGCTGATGAATCATTGGTGCTGAGCGCTGGCAGGCGTCATATTTGCGTGCGTACTCTGCTGCATTTGCCTTCATTGTAGGCCAGTAGTATCCTTGCCTGAGGGCTTTATTTGCCAGACTCTTGCCCCCTGCATGGTTTCCACATTCGCCACTGTGGAGAGCGTGCAACATAGTCTGTGCTTCTTCCTTTTCCAGGCAGCGTAAGTAGGGTCCTGCCAATGATTTTCTGAATAGTATATCGTCAATAAGTATGAACCTGGAGGCCTTCACCTTGAAAGCTCTCACTTCTTTCTTGTCATCTGGTAGCTTGCTATGACGCAGCCAGTCTACGTAAGGTGTACGCCAATCCCTGTCACCTGCCTGTTCGGCTGTTTGGTCAGGCGGCTGGCCGGTTGGCTGAGAGTTCTCGCCTTCCTCTGTAACTGCCTGGATTCCTTCCCCTGTCTGTGAATCCTCCAGTTCTCCCTTATCTATTTCGTCCGCCTTCTGGATGGAAGACTCTAGCATGTGTGCTATTGGAATGCTGGATAGTTCTGTTGGCTTGAATGTTGCCCCCAGAGTTGCTAAGGCATCTGCTTCTACATTCTGATCTCAAGGGATCTGTCTAAGCTTGCAAGTTTCAAATTTTTGTTTTAATTCCATTGCTATCTTTAGGTACGCAATCATCTTTGAGTCCCTGGCTATAAACTCATCATTCACGTGATTAACTATTAGTAGAGAGTCACTGGATATGTGCAGGTGCTTAACTCCTAATTACAGAGCTAGCTTCATTCCTAATATCAAGGCCTCGTACTCTATTTCATTATTGGTTGCCTTGAATTCACATCTTACTGCTTGTGCTATCAGGTCTCCCTGTGGTGACCGTAAGATTAACCCCACACCGGCCCCCCTCTGGTTGGAGGCTCCGTCAATGTGCATCTGCCAGACCTCTATCTTCTTGCTCCCTTTTAAGGTGAGGATTTCCTAATCTGCCAGATTCTGGATGGCTGGGTTGAAGTCTGACATGAAGTCGGCCAGTGCTTGTGATTTGATTGTTGTTCTGGGGTCATACTGTAAATCGTACCCATTGAGGTGCACAGACCATTTTGACATTCTGCCTGATAGTTCAGGCTTCCTCATGATGGATTTCAGTGAGTAGTTGGTCACAACATGTATGATGTGGGACTCAAAATAGGGGCGCAGTTTGCGAGATGCTACTACCAATGCTAATAATAACTTTTCAAGAGATGTGTACCTGGTCTCTGCCGGCAGCAGAGACTTGCTCACGTAGTACACTGGCTTCTGCTCCTTTTCCTGCTCTCTGACCAGAACAACGCTCACTGCCACCTCTGTGACGGCTAGGTACAGGAATAGTGGTTCTCCTGGCTCTGGCTTGGACAGCAGTGGCGGGCTGCTGAGGTAGTATTTCAGCTCTCTGAAGGCTTGCTCGTGATCCGCAGTCCATTCATACTTCTGACTTTTCCTTAGTACGTCATAAAACAGCCTGCACTTATCTGAGGATCTTGAAATGAACCTGTTCAGGGCTGCTACCTTTCCAGCTAGTCTTTGAACATCTTTAAGCTTCTTAGGTGACTCTAGCTGTAAGACGGCTTTGATCTGCTCGATGCTGGCCTCTATCCCTCTTTGAGTTACAATATAGCCTAAGAATTTGCCAGAAGACACTCCGAAGGTGCATTTAGATGGATTTAGCTTCATTTTGTATTCCCTGAGGGTGCTTAATGTTTCTGCCAGGTGCCGCATGTGATCTTTGGCTTTTCCTGATTTCACCACCATGCCATCAATATACACCTCTATAGTTCTTCCTATCTGCTCTTTGAACATGCGGTTAACCAGCCTTTGATATGTGGAGCCTGCGTTCTTTAGGCCAAATGGCATGACGTTGTAGCAATATATTCCTCTCTCGGACATGAATGTCATCTTCTCTTGATCTGCAGGATCCATCTTAATCTGATTGTATCCACTCCATGCGTCCAGGAATGTTAACATCTCATGTCCAGCTGTCGCATCTACCATTCCGTCAATATGAGGCAACAGGAGGGATCTTTAGGGCATGCCTTGTTGAGGTCGGTGAAGTCCATACATACTCTCCACTTCCTATTCTTCTTAGGCACCACTACTACGTTAGACAACCATTCTGGATATTTTACTTCTCTTATTTTCTTTGCTGCCAGCAGACTATATACCTCTTGGTTGATCACCTTGTTTCTTTCCGCTGCAAACTTTCTTCTTCTCTGTTGGATGGGTTTACACTTTGGGTCCACACTAAGCTTATGCGTTATGATGGACGGATCTATTCCTATCATGTCATCGTGTGACCATGCAAAACAATCTATGTTATCCTGTAAGAACTTGATTAGTTGCTGTCTCAAGTTTCCTGTGCTTCCTGCTCCAATGAGCACAGTTCTTTCCTGGTGCAGCTTGTCCAGGTTGATTTGGTCCAGCTCTTCTGCTGGGGGTTCGATGTATTCGTCCTGGACAGGCTGCTTTAGTAATTGTTATGCGGGAGGACTGGCAGTGCACTTAAGTGCCTTCTTATAGCAGCCTCTAGCTTCCTCCTGATCTCCTCTTCTTGTCTCTACTCCCCATGGTGTGGGGAACTTTATGCATTGGTGATATATTGAAGGGACTGCTTTCATCTGATGTAGCCACGGTCTTCCCAGAATGACATTGTAGGTGGAAGGTCCGTCTTAAACCAGATACCTGACTTGCTTGTTGACTCCTCCCACATAAGTTGGGATGACTATTTCTCCCAGCGAGTTGGCTGTTTCCCCACTGAAGCCTACTAGCGGAATAGTCTTCTTCTGCAGTTCTTTCTCGCTGAATCCCATGTTTTCTATGGTTTTCAGCATAATTAGGTGACCTAGCTGCCTGTATCTACCAAGACCTTCTTAACTGTACAATTGGCCATTGATAAGGTGATAATAAGTGCGTCATGATGTTCTCGTTCGTCGTATGTATCTCCTTCATCAAAGCTGACAGCTGGTAGGTCGCTGTGAGAAATTCTGCAAGAATTTGCTGGCTTGTCTCCCTTGGTCTCGGTAGCACGTCTCTTGGCTGCTGAATATGTCAGCCCGCTTAGGTCTGAGCCGTCTGTTATCACGTTTATGATTTTGGTGCATGTGGGTGGGTCTGCAGGCTTGGCGGAGCCTACCTTATCCTGCTGCTTGCCCCCACGTGGTAATAGGTGGCTCAGCTTTTCTTGCTCATACAGGCGCTTGATCTCTCTTCGTAATGTGCAGCAATCCTCAGTGTTGTGCCCAATATCACGGTGGAAGTCACACTTCTTTTTTCTATCCTTTCTCCATGCTTGCTCTCCTGCGGTGGGTTGGGCCACCGACTCCATCTCCCATCTCCCGAGTGCCTTCGTGGATTCCTCCGATACCTGTAGTGAATCCATATTCTGCCAGAGTAGGGAGTTGCTGATTTTCCTCGATTCTGTTGACTCCCCTTCCATATGGTTTGAACCTCTCGTCTTTCTTGCTGGTGGTTTGCTTTCTTCCTGATTTCTCCACGGTTGAGGTACTAGAAATACTTGGCGTGCTAAGTAAGCTGGCTCTGGCTAGGATATCTTCCTCCAATCTGATTGCGGCAGCTGCCTTCTCTTGCACTGCCTCGAAACTGTGGCAAGGATGCATAGTCAGCTGCTTGTATAGGTCGGAGTCATGGTGAAGGCCCCTCCTAATGGCTTCTACTGCTGTTGAAATGTCGCACTCTCGTACTGCTACCTTCTCATTGTTGAGCCTAGTATTGTATTCTCCAATGGTCTCTCCTGCCCCTTGGACGATCCTGTACAGATCTCCTGCGTGCTTCTGTGGTTTTCTGCTGCTTGCGAACTGATGAGTAAATGCGTTCACCAATTCAGCAAATGTAGATATCGACCTGTTGGGCAGGCTCACAAGCCATCAAAGTGCTAGCTCTGCTAGGGTGGATCCAAATCCTTTGCACATGCAAGCCTCCTTAACTTGCCCTACAATTGTTACTGTCATCATCTTCTGCTTGTACTGGCTTACATGATCAAAGGGATCTACTGTGCCGTCGAAGAGGGGCATATTTGGATTTGTGAATCCCTTTTGCATGGCTGTGATGGATATGGTGTCCCCGAATGGTGTGTCGGCATAGCTGTCTAGTGCTGCTTTCTCGAGTGGGGGTGGCAAACCTGGGACCCTGCTCAGTTTTTCTTTTAACTCCAAGTACTGCTGATTTGTTATGCTGCCTAAGTCTGGGGTCCGTCTATCAGATGCCTATTGATTCAATATACTGCCTCCTGATCCGAGCTCTTGAAGGTTCTGATATGTTCCAGCTGCTGGAGGAGTTATTCTAACGACTGTCCCCTGCTGCCAGTTCACTTGTTGGTTCGACTCGGATCCTATTCAAGGTGTCTGATGGATGGTTGCGGGGCTGCTGACAGGGATGCTACCTGCTCGAGCTTCCATACAGCTGGCCGCAGGCCAGTTACCCGGCGTGAGGTATCCCAGCCCTTGCGGGGCTATCCTTCCATTTGATGGTATTGTGGACAGATCCAACCTGGTTACTAGTTCAGTCGGTATCTGTCGAAGTGGATTCCTGCTGCCTGATGCTCCCTGCGTCAGATCTACTAATAAAGACCTTCCTATGTCCGCCCTGCCCGTTGGAGTGGCAGATTGCTGCTTCAGGATGTCTATCTACGCCCAGAGCTCTCTGTCCCTCATTCTTGCTTCAGCTTCGGCTTTCTTCTTGTCTTCTCTCATGTTTTACATGGCTTTCTGAAGATTTTCTACGCCAGTGAGCAAGATTTGTGTGGGGCTAGGTGGCGGGGTGATGCCTGAACTCGCCACTCCTTTATCTGATCTGGCTTGGGTTGCAACAATAGGAATCCTAGGAGGTAGAGAGGTTTTTGCTGTTGGTATGATTCTTGAGGTGTGTCCGGGAGCCTGTGTTGCCACTGTTGATGTTGGGTTTTGAGTAGAGGGCGGTGGTGGCGATGGTTGTCTGCTCCCTGACACGACGTCCGATGCTTGCTTATCCATTGTTTATTTAGAGTATCAACGATTGACGACCACAATGCCCCACGGTGGGCGCCAAACTGTTTAGGTATTTTTTACCGAATTAGTTGATTAGGGTCAATGCGGTCTTACTCGTTGGTTGATCGTATGATGGTTCGTACGTTGATGCGTAAATAGAGAAACTAAGTGCGAAATATAAATTAACACGTGAGATTTGGTGACGCGGAAAACCCAATGTGGGAACAACCGCGGGAGGGACGGTACCCTTCCAAATATTGCACTGTATTTGAATAGGAGGATGATTACAATAGTAACGTAGTGCTAGTCTTGCTGACACGAGGTATCAGGCCTGCAAGATCTTGGGCGGACGTATATGAGAGTATAAGAATATGCTGAGGTCTTCACGTCAATGTATGAATATGTGGATGTGTTGAATGTCCTTCTTGATTTGCTTCCTTGGCTATTTATAGGGTGAGAACCCTAGATATGTCCTACTTTGATTATGGAAAGGGAATATAATTCCCATAAGAACTCTTTCCATATTCGGCTGTCTTCCCCAATTCTCCCCGATCTCCCTGACTTCTCCCTAACTTCTCCCTGAGTCTCCTTTCCTTAATCGGGACGTTTCCTCTTATGGGCCCCTGGTCTTCTTCCAGCATATGTCAGCCCGTTCCCCCCTTCTCCAATTACGGGCTCCCTTCCTTCTTATCACTCCTCCCATAGCCTTTTATTTCATCAAGTGGGCCTTCCCTTTATTGTGCTATTTTTAGCCCAAACAAGATTAGTCAAGCTTGAATGATGACGTAGCCTATATTCGAAGATCTCCTTGAAGATTAGAATAGTATAGGTGATTATCTCGTAATGATAACCAAGAATAAGTTTCTTTAATTGGTAAAGTTATAGCTTTACTGCTATAACATTACTAGTAAAAGAGCTCAATGTTATAGCTCTCCTACTATAACATTGAGATGCTGAGTTTATTATACACGACTTATAATGTTTCAAAATTGTTTTGAAAATTGTTTAAAGTTTATTTTGAATGTTTTGATAAAAGTATTTATGTAATAAAGCCCGGTTTAGTGCGGAGTTCGGTTTTATGTTGAACGTTGAATAGTAGTTGTTTTGGGCCAACTTATGAGTTGGACCATGCTACTAATTAGGGTTTCAACATAGCCTCTCTTAAAACCTAAATTCTAACCCATATGTTATGCTAGGGTTTGCACGAGTCACGAGGCATATGAGCCGTGACATCTCGTGTAGATTAAGGTATATCTTGTAACGATTTTATTCTGTAAAGAATATCTTCATTTATCTTATATATCTTACTTAATATATTTGTTTATGATAAAAGATATTCTTGTTATAAGAAATCTTATCATATCTTAGAATTTATAGTAAAGATAATATTTGAATAGATTATATTCTATCTTTTGGAATATTCTTTATTATCTTTTAGGCTTTTAGGAAAGAAATAATAGAAGATATGATTTGTTAACATATCTCCTATTATTCGGCTATTAGGGTTTGTGTAAACCGAGTTGCCTACTCTTTCCTGAAGGAAATATAGATCTATATACATACTAACATACTCATATATGTTAAAATTAATTTGTCATAAAATTAATAGTGGAACTTATGCATGCAAACTTTAATAAAAGAAGATAAGAAACATTTTCTCACCATAATAATTTCGGTCATATTGGGCACCAACAAGATCTCCTTCTTGTTAGTTCTTGAGCTTTCCAATAATGGATGAACATACAAAATCCCAAAGTAGAGATTCTCCAATTAGTAGCACCCAAGACAATCCCTTAATCCCACAAAAGAACATGTACTAGATGTTTATAATGTGGTTTACCTTAAATTTGATTACTAAAACTCATATACTACTACTAGTATTATTAGTAATTAATAAGAACAAATTAGATTCATAAAACTTGGTTTTATGAAGAACAAGAGAGAGGTTTTATGTTTTCTTAGAACATTAGAGAGTAATGAATTATTGAGGAAAAATCCTCTCTAATTCTCTATGCAAAAACCGGTGGGTGGGAGGTATCTTAGCCCCTTTAATTTTTGCTTTTTGTCTACACAAGACAAACTAGTGTAAGACTTTGTCTATTGTCATGTCACTATCAAGTGTCATGGACAAATGAATAAGACAAATAGAAAAAGACAAACTTCTAAGCATGCTCACCCATATTTCGGTTTCTAAGTTGTAATATGGAGTCCATTTTATTTTTTTCAATTGTACGATTGTATGTCATGTGACATGTGACATGTCTTATGTCATGTTTTAATTTAAAATGCATATTTAACAAATTAAATATCATTTATAAATTAAATAAATCATATTTAACAAATTGACTAGTAATATAAAATTACTTTCTCATAAAATGGTCATTTAATTACTAGTTAGTATAATTCACAATATCTTGTAATTATAACTAACTTATCATTCTCATCTCGCATGTTTCGCAAACATCGATTAATATTAGTAATATAACTTCTTAAATTACTAAATAAAATCTTATTTAATCACATTATAATAAGATGTCATTTTTCTCTCTTATGATAAGAATTTGTTCAATTTTAAGGAATTAATTAATCTGTATCGGCATACAACTAATTAACCTTTTCAATTAAGGGAGTCGTCCTTTAGGTGTGACCTCAAGGGATCAACTGATCACTACCGTCTCACGACAGTAATGTCAAACTCTAGCCAGCCAATCATTACCGATATGTGTGGACCAGTTGACTATATATATTATGTATCATCCCTTCCGTATTCTTGAAATGAGATTTAATAATGATATTTAAATCATGTGATCGCACTATTGTTGAGGACACATTTCCCAACATTTCCTTCCTATAAATACCTTGCTCTTTGCAACATTCAATATAGAAACCTTAAGCATAAAAATTGATCTTATTTTTACAAAGCAAATCGTGTGTTTCAAAGCAGAAAACCGTTTTGTTATTATTGAAAGGTCGTGTATTTTAAACTCGTATACTTGTTCTTATTGTTATCGTTATAAGATAATAGTGCTTAGTTGATTTCTTTCTCGTTCATTAACGTGAACTATTAGAAGAATCATTAGTGCTTTCTTATTAGCGTAAGTTAGTCACTCGAGTATTTAACGGTACTCATTGAGTTACAGCTAGAGTTAGTTGTACGAGTTGGGTTAGTAAATTTGTAATCCTTAGAAAGGTACTAAATTTATTAATCGAGAATAGTGGACGTAGGTTTCGACTTGTGAAACTGAACCACTTCGAAAACCGTGTGTCTCCTCTCTTTCGTTCGTTTGTTTATTTAGTTTTACATTCATTAGTTGATTAGTTAAAGTTTAATCAATAAACTTTAAATAATCAATTATATACGCACAATCGAAAAAGCTTTTAAAAGTTTTAAATCCTCAATTCACCCCCCCCCCCTCTTGAGTATTTTGGATCAATAGACTCTTCAGCTGCTACCTTGCCAGCTAGTCTTTGAACGTCCTTAGGCTTTTCAGGTGACTTCAATTGCAAAATGGCCTTGATCTACTCGATGTTGGCTTCTATCCCTCTTTGAGTTATAATGTAGCCCAAGAATTTGCCAAAGGATACCCCGAAGGTGCATTTAGATGGATTTAGCTTCATTTTGTACTCCCTCAGGGTGCTGAATGTTTCTGCCAGGTGTCGCATATGATCTTTGGCTTTTTCTGATTTCACTATCATGTCCTCGATATATACCTCCATAGTTCTTCCTATCTGCTCTTTAAACATGAGATTGACCAGCCTTTGATATGTGGAACCTGCATTCTTTATGCCAAATGGCATGACGTTGTAACAATATATTCCTCTTTCAGACATGAATGGCGTCTTCTCTTGATCTGCAAGATTCATCTTGATTTGGTTGTAGCCACTCCATGCATCCTGAAACGATAGCATCTCATGTCCAGCTGTCGCATCCACAATTGCATCGATATGAGGTAGTGGGAAGGGATCTTTAGGACATGCTTTGTTGAGGTCGGTGAAGTCCACGCATACTCTCCATTTTCCATTCTTTTTAGGCACCACCACCACGTTGGACAACCACTCTGGATACTTTACCTCTCTTATTTTCTTTGCGGCCAGAAGGCTATCTACCTCTTGATTAATTACCTTATTTCTTTCTGCTGCAAACTTCCTTCTTCTGTTCTGGATGGGTTTACACTTTGGGTCCACACTGAGCTTATGCGTTATGATGGACGGATCTATTCTTATCATGTCGTCGTGTGACCATGCGAAACAGTCCATGTTATCTTGCAGAAATTTGATTAGTTGTTGTCTCAAGCTTCCTGTGCATCCAGCTCCAGTTAGCACAGTTCTCTCTGGGTCAGCTTGTCCAGGTTAATTTGATCTAGTTCTTCCGCTAGGGGCTCAATGTAATCATCCTGGACAGGCTGCTTCTGTAATTGTTATGCGGGAGGGCTGGCATTGCACTTTAGTGCTTTCTTGTAGCAACCTATAGCTTCCTCCTGATCTCCTCGTATTGTCTCTACTCCCCATGGTGTGGGGAACTTTATGCACTGATGATACGTTGAAGGGGCTGCTTTCATCTGGTGTAGCCACGACCTTCCCAGGATGACATTGTAGGTAGAGGGTCTGTCTATGACTAGATACCTGATCTGCTTGTTGACTCCTCCCACATAGGTTGGGATGACTATCTCTCGTAATGAGTTGGTTGTCTCCTCGCAAGCCTACCAGCGGGATGGTTTTCTTCTGTAAGTCCTTCTCGCTGAATCCCATATTTTCTATAGTCTTCAGCATGATCAGATTGACCGAGCTGCCTGTATCTACCAAGACCTTTCTAACTGTCCAGTTAGCAATTGAAAGGGTGATAATGAGTGCGTCATGATGCTCCCGTTCGTCATATGTATCCTGATGGTTATCAAATTATACCTCGCAAGTACACAATTTATCATTGTGCAAAATAGAGGGTCGATCCAACAAGGAGTCAAGAAGATTACTAATTGTTCTAATCCTACCGTTTAGCTAAGTCGACAATAAGGGATGAGTTTGTTATACTAAAACTACCTAAGACAAAATGAAATTCAAACTAAATAACAAATAGGTAAATGATCAAAAAGAAATGATAAGTCGTAAATCAAATAGTTTAAAAGCCTAAGACTCGGTTCTCCCCTAAACAATTCATAACTTCACACCATTAAATCTCTAGGCCAATCATAAGGGTAACTAGGTGAGGAGGAGATAGCTCTAATTCGCCTAAGACCCCCCTCTCAGGTTCGAAGTAGGACACTAGCACTACCCACCAACCCCCCTCTCGGGTTCGAAGGTCGGAATCCTTGACTCAACACCCAACTACCCCGAAAACATGCACATTCCCAAGGAGGTCAAGAAATTGGTCAAGGTCATTAAGTACTCATCATAATCCGGGTCATCCCACTCCTCCTCTCGGAGGTCGATTTCAAAAGCTAGCCTAGAGGTACCCTCCCTTGGTTCTCCCTTTCGGTCTCAACCTAGGTTAGCAATAGAGTCGAATCCCGGGTACCCAACTTACAACCTAACCGACTCTCGTTGGTGGACAAGGGTCACAAGTCGACACTACCCAAAATCAACCCATAAACCAAATCATTCCTCTAAACTACCCTCACCAATTTCCCCAAATAATTATCCTTTGTGAGATTCAATTAGTGAAGTTACTCATGTTGGGTCAAACCGAGTCCTAGTGAAAGACTACTCACTAATCATGTTTCTAAAAGCAAGAGGAGCAACAAAGATGGAGTCTTTAAGCATAAACATAGTGGGATAATGAATTCTACTTCTAAACATGCAACAATCCAACAATAATTTATGAAGAAAGATAATTTAAGCTAATAAGGAGGATGATTAAACTAAAAGACACAACCTTTAACACAAGTAACTCAAAGATTCAATCTTTAACACAAGAAAATCAAAGACTTAATCTTTGGGTGTAAATAACAAAGATGAACAAAGGAAAGATGAACAAGAGTGAAAATAACAACAATCAAACAACAAGGATGGAAATTTAACATAAACAATTAAACAAAACTTAATGGAAAAGCAAATGTAAACTAATGAAATTAGGAAGAGAAATAATACCAACTCAATAGCTAGAAAGGAATTTGGATTGAACAATAAGGAAGGAGGAACCTTCAATCTTCTTCCAACACAATTTCTACTACTAAATAATTGAAGAACTTGCTCTAATTAAGGAAAGATTAGCAATGTAATTAACAAGATTTAAACCTGGAAGAGGAAATTAATTTAGGTCTAGGGTTGTGTGTACAAATGGTTAAGGGAGGGGGTATTTATAGTCTTTCATAAGATTAAGAAGAAAAGAGGAGAAAAGCCCAAAAATCCGTCAGGTGTCGCGTTCTGTCGGTGGACCGGCTGCCGGTTCGCCTACCGGCAGCAAGGTCAAATAAACTCGTAATTTTGGAAATAACTGGCAAGTGTGTTTTGCCGGTGGACCGGCTGCCGGCCTGTCGGCAGAACACTGTCTTTAGGTCTTCAAATTCTCCCTTGTGATGTGCTCTGCCGGTTGACCGGCTACCGGTGTGTCTACCGGTAGCGAGTCCAAATCCTTTTTCTCCTCTAATTCCAATTCTACTCTAGCTGTTGTGTTCTACCGGTGGACCGGCTCCCGGCCTGCGGGCAGAACACAACCTTCAGAGTTTTTCCTCCTTTTTCTTGTCATTGTGGGGAGTGTGTTCTGCCGGTGGCCAGACCGGCTGCCGGCCTGCCGGCAGAACACTCTTCTCAGCATCAATTCCTCCTTTTTCCATGCTTAGTTGAGTGAACTCGTCTTCTAGCTTCAATTCTCCCATTCTCGCCTCAATTCCTGCAAGGGAGGTACAATATCATAGGCACGGGAATTGGGGCATGAATTGCAAGCAAGAACGTATAAAACCGACTCAAATGGAGTCGGAAAGCATGAAAATAGAGGGGGAAAGTAGTGTAAAAGAATCCTATATCAAACCTCCCCACACTTGAACAATACTCGTCCTTGAGTAAGTCCTCAATCAATGTACAAGGTGCTACTAAGATAGATATGGAGAGTAGGTGCACAATATAAGCATCACTCAACTAAGCTACTAACTAAGCCGATCGAGTATTAGCGCACTCAACGCCCCTTCAACTCACAATTTGGCACCTATGAGGGAAAAGTGCCCTATTGCAAGGCAAGTTGGGTCTTGCTACAAAATTGCGATGCATCTATCATGAAGGCACGTAATCAAACAATAGAATGCATATAACAAAATGGTCCACTTTCCTCATCTAAGTGGCCGGATTTCTGAAACAACAAAACATGGTCTTGGTCGGGAGTACCGTCTCAGAAGTTCCAACGGAGGTACCAACCCCCTAAGCATGGCTCAAGCAACCCTAGTGTGACCAATGCTCAAGAAACAAATTCAAGCAACCCTAGTGTGACCAATCACTCTCCTAACCCGACTAGCGAAAGCGTGCCCGCAATCTAATGTGTAAGACCGTCCTATGTCTAATGAAATGCAAACAATGGTAAAATTCACACAATATGAAACAAGGGTTGTAACGGGGCTAGGGAGTAGGTCGAAACGGGATTGGTGCAAGCACCGTTTGGATATGTGGAGTTCAAATCAAGTATTGCCGACACATCGTACCCCATTTCTTATTGCAACACATGAGACACGTATATGCCCTAACATTGCATGGATCACCAAAACTATGCAAAAATTGCATAAACCCAACTCAAATTGGAAAAACTCAAAACTACTCCTCTTATTTCAACAAATGGTAACGTCTACACCGTAACAAAGGCTCGGTTTCCCAAGCCATGCAAAAAATGTGTAAACCCGACTCATTTTGGAAAAACATCAATTTGCCCTTTTATTTAGCAACGGCTTTTTCTACCCCGTTTAATGATGAGGAGGGGTGTTTCTTGCCTTTTTCTTTTCTTGACAATATATATATACACATAACACAACTCATTTTTTTGGTTTTTTCATGACTTTTTCACTTTTCTATTTTGTTTTTCATTTCTTTTTCAAAACCTCTTATTTATATACGATGCAGAAAACACCAAGTTTTTGACCCGAGTGGACATGTATACTATCCACCATCATGACCCAAATCACCTCCTACAACACAACTACAAAACCGACAAATTCTTGATTAAGGAGGGGTGGTTATGGGATGTAGCTATTTTGGTGGGTTCCCAAATGGAAAGGTCAAAGCTCAAAGGGGTGAATCAAAAAGGGAGATGATGGAGAGGAGGAAATAAGGCTATTTGGCTATGTGAGGTTCATATGCAAACGGATTTTTAGTTCATATCATGTGCACAAAAATCTAATGCAGTTTCATAGTCTAAGGACGAAATGACACACTTATGCGTCTTGATGTGACACGCCTCGCGAGGAGACCTACTCTCAAACCTAGATGAGGGCGGGGTATGAATGTACCCGCCCTAGGAGGCTCTACCTTTTCCTTTGAGTAGCTAAGTCGAGCCTAAGGTCTAGTCTACGGCCCTAGGTCTCACAAGATCGGTCTAAACTCATTGGTCAAGCCCACCTCCCTCGGCTAACTAAGAGGTCACGGGTGCGAGTCACAGGGAGGGGAAAGGCACAATTGGACACATAACTCATCATAGGAGGTACTTGGTTCCCTTCCTATACCATGTTCAAGCAAAACATTTATTTACAAACGGATGCGAGACTTCAATTGAAAAACATGTATATACAAGAACATATGCATGCAAGAATTGAACATAACAAGGATAGAAACATGCAACAAGTCAACTAAACCTAACAGCACATCAATCACCAATAATCCAACAGTTCCCCAAAGGAACATCCAAGGCACAAAAACTCGTCCTCCTCCATATTATACAACAATATAAAAAGAGAAAGAATGGAAAAGGTCAAAGAGATAGGAACGTGTATACCAAGCGGTCTTCTAGTCTCCTTTTTGCCTCAAATGGTTGATGCCTATGCCAAAGGTTAGCCAACAAACAACATATATATACAATGTAATGTTTTTGTAATTTTTTTCTAAAATTTTACAATTTTTAGGCATTTTTTTGAAATTTTATCAAATTTAAAAGTATTTACAAATATAAACAAATATTCACAAGAGTGGATATTTCCCTCCCCACACTTGAGATGTACATTGTCCTCAATGGACAAAAGCATAGGGAGTGAATAAGAAAAAGAAAAGAACATATTTTTGCATTTTTGATTTTTTGAAAATAAAAATAACATATTTTTGGTATTTTTGTTTTTGAAATTAATAGGACATATTTTTGGTGTTTGTCAATATATGAATTTCCTCCCCACACTTATTTATTTACATGAGTTCCAAATGGAAATAAATGTGTGGAGGAAATTAAAAATGAAAATGCCTGTTTTTGGGTTTTTTTTAGGCCCTCCCCACACTTATTTATAGACATGGGAGGGCATTTAGAGAAATAAAAGAACATGTTTTTGTTGGTTTTTGTCATTTTTCAATTTTTTTTTTGTGATTTTAAGATAAGAATGCAATGCATGGTCTATTCTATATGCAATATTTAAATTACAATGCAAGGTATATTAAGTGAATGCAATGTCTAAATGTGACAATATATTACAAATTGGAAAGCTAATGCAATCCTAGAAGAATGCATCTACGTGAATTTCTAACTAATGCATGCGAAAAATTAAACATGAATGAGAGAATTTGGATTAAGGGAGAGATCATACTTGTCATTTTGGATTGAATAGGGAGGAGGTTGGGCCACCAACTCGGCCCTCAAGACTAGGAGTCCATATCATCATCATCATCATTCTCTCCGGTACTAAACTCGGAGCCTTGAATCAAGTCATCGGGGTTGAAGGTTAGGTCACCTCCACTACCGCCGCCCATGAGACCTCCCGTAAAGTCCCCACTCATCATCATCACACCGCCATCACCTCCCGTAGAAGCATCTCCCATAAAGTTCCCACCGGACCCCATAGCACCCACGTCACTAGCAAAGTAAGGGCGGATGCCCCCCACCCAATGGGCGTCATGCCTCTCCGGTTGATACTCGGACCTAGGGGGAAAAATGGAGGCGGAGAAGTAGTCCGGTTTGAGGTTGAGACCTCCGTGAACCATCGTCCCGTCCTTAGGGTAGTTCCCGTCGAGCCAAGTGAAGTAGGAAGGGTGTGGGGCGTCAAAGGGGACGTAGTCCCGTCTACAAAAGTCGTCGTAGATCGGGTAGGAACCGGTGGATTGATCATAATATATGCGGTCCAATTTCCGCCCCAATACATCCCTCTCACTCGCGGCCTTGGTCGTGGCAATGTCCACCCTCTCCATCCACTCGGTAAGGGAAGGTGTTAGGGGAGGGTAGGAAGGTTGGCTCGAGGAGGACCCCTCACCGGGTTGGAATTGCCATGGTGAGGGTTGGTGAGTTTGTGGCATGGTGTATTGGAGGGAGGAAGGAGTGTCCACTCTACGATCCCGTGAATACACACGTGGAATATTAGGAGGAGGTTGGTCGGTGGGTGGGTGGTTCTTCTTAAATTTGGAGGAGGTAGTCATCTTTGTCTTTCTCAATTTTTATTGACGTGACATTGGGGAGTGGGATTGAATTCTTGTAGTTGATTTGCCAATACTCTCGGCCGTCAATGGGGTTCACTTTTAGCCACTCAAGCTTCGTGGTCAAGTATTGCTTGGTCAAGTAAGTCTCCCCGGGTATCCAATTCATGGTAGAAAGGTCTACCGGACGGTCCAAATTTCGAGCAATATGGGTGATGATGCCACCCACATGTATTGGGACTTTTTGCCCCCGAGAATTGGCAATTTTTGACAAATGAATTGCGAGGTGGTGAACCACACTAATCTTGAAGGCGGTGGGTTTTGTAAACAAGTAGGACCCCAAAATTTCAAGCTCATTGGTCCGAAATACCCATGGCTCATCCACCGCAAGAATAGTGCATCCCATAAATCGATGCCACACCCAAATGACGGGGTTGTGGCAACTAATTGCGGCCCTTTTTACCCCAACCTTATCCTCTAGACCGGAAATTGCCTTCCACACTCGGGAATAATGAAAATTAACTGGTGGGTTATGTGATGCGGCATTTTTTAACCCAAACATGTTAGCTAACCGGCCCAATCAAATTGTGTGGTCCCGGTTCATAAGACGGAAACTAAGGGTAGCCACCAAGTTTGTTTGCCGGTGCTTACTAATCCGCAAACTACTCAAGAATTCCCATGTGAGTCGGGGGTAAGTATATTCATGCATTGTGTACATTCCCCTCATTCCTACCCCAGTAAAGAGAGCTTCCATTTCCCTAGCTAACCCGAGGGCCGATAAGGACGGATGATGTAAAAACTTAGTGGGGGTTAGGGGACGATTTTTAAATAGAATAAACATACCCTTTTGAGTTTGGGTGGCAAATTCCACCGTCGGAAAATCTGGGTCGGGGTTGGTGTCGTTGGCGGCTCGTGCGATTAACTCCGCTTGGTCCCTTGCAACATCGGCTCTTGTTCTCCTTCCCGCTATTTGAAGATTAGAGGGAGTTTAGTGAAGGTGGGTTGAAGATTAGTTGATATTTGAGGGAGTTTGGGTGAAAATGGAGGAGAAATGAATGAGAAATGACGGAGATAATGTGTCGAAATGAGGAAGAAATAAGGGTTTGCGTGTTTTAAATTTGGGTCTGATGCTGCGTTGTGCCGGTCTGCGGACCGGCAGCCGGTCTGTCGGCTGAGCACATCCCCCCTTTTTCTAATTTTTCGAATTTTTCCTTCAAACATTTTGTTCTCGCTACCGTTGGACGAACCGGCTGCCGGTCCACCGGTAGAACACTCTCCTCCTTTCCCATTTTTCTTTGACAGGTGTCCTGCCGGTGAGTCGGCTGCCGGCCTACCGGCAGAACACTACTCCACTCATTTTTCTTAGCTTTCTCAACAACTTGGTGTGTGTCCAGCCGGCTGCCGGCCTGCCGGCAGAACACACTCCCTACAGCAATTCTTCAAGTTTTCAGCAATATTATGTGTTCCCTGCCGGTGAGCCGGCTGCTGGCAGAACACAACACTCCTTCAATTTTATTCAAAATAATTTGGTCTCGGTGCCGGCAGGGGCACCGGCTGCCGGCCTACCGGCAGAACCCAACATTCAGCTCATTTTCAACAATTTTCAATCAACTTGTTCAATTTTCACAAACTCAAAATTCGAGACTTTTCGTTGACCTTGGGATTCGTGTTTTCCACAACTACGCCGATGCATCATGTCGGGATTTCGAGTCAAACGAAAATAAGGCTTGTTTTCTTCAAATTTGACCTCCGTCACCAATCCAAAGTGGACAAAATATGACTCCAAATCTCTCATTGTCTACCTAAAATGCATGCTATATACAAATTCGCATGGGTTGCCTCCCATGTAGCGCTCTTGTTTTATGTCGTAGGCTCGACGTAGTCAAGAAATAAAATCAAGTATGGAGAAGGTAAGTACCGATGGAGCTTATGTTCTTCATGATGGGTGCCCCGGCAATGTAATGCTTGAGCCTTTGTCTGTTTACCTTGAAAGCTTGGTCTCCATCGGATATTTCAATCGCCCCATGGGGAAAAACTCGGACCACGGTGAAAGGTCCCGACCATTTCGACTTGAGCTTTCCCGAAAATAACTTGAAACTTGAGTTAAAGAGGAGAACCAAGTCTCCCACCTTGAATTCCCTCCTTAAAATAGCCTTGTCATGGAACTTCTTAGTCTTCTCCTTGTAAATCCTTGAACGCTCATAAGCATCGAGGCGAAATTCCTCCAATTCATTCATGTCAAGAAGCCTTTTCTCTCCCGCATTCTTCATGTCAAAATTCAAGAATTTTACTGCCCAAAAGGCACGGTGCTCCAATTCAACGGGGAGATGACAAGGCTTACCGTAAACCAACCTAAAAGGCAAAGTGCCAATAGGAGTTTTGAAGGCGGTACAGTACGCCCATAGAGCATCATCTAGCTTCATTGACCAATATTTTCGCGACTTTGCCACGGTTTTCTCAAGAATAGACTTGATTTCCCGGTTAGAGACCTCGGCTTGCCCATTTGCTTGGGGGTGATAAGCAAGACTTCTTCTATGTTAAACCCCGTGTTTCTTGAGCAAAGCCTCAAAGGTCTTTTCATGAAAGTGCAAACCTCTATCACTTATGAGCACCCTTGGTACTCCAAATCTTGGGAAAATAGTATTCTTCAAGAACTTGCCAACCGATTTGGCATCACATGTATTGGTAGGAATAGCCTCTACCCACTTACTCACATAGTCTACCGCCACAAGTATGTACTCGTATCCATAGGAGGAAGGGTAGGGGCCTTGGTAATCAATATCCCATACATCAAACAACTCTACCTCTAGGATGTAGTTCATTGGCATCTCATGCCTCCTTGAAATATTGCCGCTCCGTTGGCACTTATCACACCCCTTGACGTAAGTTGCCACATCATGAAATAGGGTAGGCCAATAGAAATCGCATTGGAGCACCCTTGCGGCAGTCTTCCTCGAACTCCCATGCCCTCCACTTGGCATATCATGGCAATGAGAAATTATCGGCTTCACTTCTTCACTTGGAATGCACCTCCTAATTATCCCATCCGCACAAGATTTGTATAGGAAAGGTTCATCCCAAAAATATTGCCTTAGATCATGAAATAATTTCTTCTTCTTATGTGAGTCATAGTCATGTGGGATGACCCCGAATACCAAATAGTTGACATAATCCGCGTACCAAGGGACATCCATAAGAGCAAGAGCGAATAATTGATCATCCGGCAAGGAGTCATCAATTGGTAACCCATCCTTAACATTTTCATGGAATAACCGAGAGAGATGGTCGGCTACTGATCCGGTCGAGGTCGTCACTCATCCAATCAAACACATTTATAATACTCAACAAACTACTAGTTAGCGGTAAGTCGAGGTCGATCCATGGGACGGTGTGCTTTGGGTTCTAAGTCTATCTATCTCAATTTATGCTAGTGTCACGATTTGTTTGGGTTTGTAGTTGTGTCTAGACTAATGCAAACAATAAGGTAAAACAAGCAATAAAGGGAAAGATGTAAACAAATGATTAAAAGTTTTAGGATATCATGGGGTCATAGGGGATTCATGGTTTTGATCATACAAACATGTTTACAATTATATGCAAGCAATTAGTGTTGTGGGGGAACCGAGTTGGGTTATGTCTTACGGTTCATAGGAAGGGTTGGGTCCCGGAGCCGAATCAATTAGATTGTACAACACCTACAAGTCGACTTACTTTCCTCCTATTCAACTTCTATGCATGATCTAACAAGACTCGAGTTGGGTTATATCTTACAAGTCAAGTTGAGTAGATAAGAGATGGTTGTAAATGCAAGGATTCATAGGCTTAGCATTTCATCAAACATAACATGTGCATAAAG
The DNA here is from genome assembly GCF_048544455.1 of Silene latifolia. Taxonomy (NCBI): domain Eukaryota; kingdom Viridiplantae; phylum Streptophyta; class Magnoliopsida; order Caryophyllales; family Caryophyllaceae; genus Silene; species Silene latifolia. The sequence continues at coordinate 167,721,593 of NC_133536.1, forward strand.
TTGACATCACAACAAGCAAGCAATTTAATCATGTGAACACATTAGATTAAGCATGAATCAATCCCATGTTGGTTTCCCTTAATTACCCACTAATCCTAGCTAAAGGACTACTCACTCATTATCAAGTTTAACATGTTAATAAGGGTGTCAATCATCACAACAAGTATAAACATGATAATAGAATGAAGAAATGAACAATAAAGATTAAAGAGTAAAGGAATTATACCAACTTAAGATGATCCAAATAATAAAGCAAAGAATAATAGAAGAACTTGATGATTGATGGAAGGTTGTCAATCTCCCAATAATAACCCAATAATCTTCAATTACCCAATAATAAACTTGAATGATAAACTTGAACAATAATTAAGAAGAGATTAATGTATAAATTGTGGAAAGATTAAATGATAATTTATTCTAATCTACTCCTAATCTAATCTAAGAGAATTTCCTCCTAAAAACCACACCTAATTAATTACCAAGATGGGGTATTTATAGTGGAAATTAGGTGGATGTATTTAGGGTTAACTAAGGGCTAAATTAGTAATTACACTTTTGAGATTTGAGCAGGGAGAAGCCGGTATTTCTTGAAGGAAGGGCTTCTTTCTTTGTAGCTTGGAGAAGACGGAATTGTGCTGTGGGGGAATCCGTGCGTATTGTGGTCGGGACGGGCGGATTCTGGGAGAGGAAGACGAGCGGATTTGCTAGAATCCGGGCGGATTCTGGTGGGGCAATCCGAGCGGATTCAAAGCAAGACGCTCGGATTGTGTAGTGTGGAGACGGGCGGATTGGAGACAATTCGCTCGGATTGTTCTTCAGCAATGATTCTCCTTCTTTTCTTCCCTTTTGCTCATTCCTATTTTATTCTTGCGGGATTGGTCTTTAGTCTTTGCTTCCTCTTCATACCAGTCCATCTAGTATGGTCAAGTAGCTTCCAAATATGCACGAAAGACGGGAATTTCCGCCTTATTATCTCCTTTTCTACAAAACATATGAAATTCGATAGAAAAGCAAATAGGAAGGTTTTAACGGATAAAATGGCCATGAAATGCTATAATAGTATGCAAGATAGGCTCAATTAGGGGACTAAATGTGTGTAAATAATGTTCACATCAAATATCCCCAAACCGAACCTTTACTCGTCCCGAGTAAAGAGGTGACTAAAACTAGACCTTTATTTAAACTGACCTAATAACATAACCGATATGAGACAATTAGCGGGTCTCACTCCGCCCCTTCAACTCACAACAAGACAACCATGAGGTAGGATGCCTTCTTGCAAGGCAAGGTGGGGCTTGCCAAAATGGCGACACATCCAATCATTAAGCACACAAAATCAAGTAATGGATGCATCTACAAAAGAATAGCCACTTTCCTCATCTAAGTGGCGGAAATTATCTATAAGGGAAGCAATTCAAGGGTACACACTCCTTCATAGATACAATTTCTTCAAACTACTAAGCCTAGAAGGATACCAATAAATCACCTCCAAGTTGTGTCAAGCTAGGGTACCTTTGTCCTCAATCGTTAAATGCTTTTGTCAAGAGTAGACTCCCTATGGCGTTAGAAACACTGGAGGATCGCGGAATTCCCCCTCTTGCCTAGACAAGAAGAAGGGTCGTCCCCTCTCTACCATGCACAAAAATGGATACGATGGGTAAAGGGATCGATAGCATTTGAGTTTCTTTTTGAGAGTTTGCTTTGTTTTTGTTTTTCCCCCCAATTTCTTGTGGCATATAACATTTGAGAACACTTTCTTTTTGCCATTTCTTTTTGATTTTTGGCTTTTCAACACTTGACAATTTTCAAATTTTTGCATTTTCTTTTGAACATTTTCAAAGTCACCCCAATTAGTAACGAGGGTGCCTTATATTTGAAGCTTTAGGAGTTCTATTTTTACTCCTCTTTTCATTTGATGCATTTTTTTTTGCAAACTTTCTTTCACTTTTCATTTCATTGAACTCAAATTGATTTGTTTTTGTGCCCATTCCCTTTGATGACAAAAATATATGGTAGAACATAGATGAATGATGGTTGCATGGTTTCAAGGGTCACCTTGGAATAAACGGTAGCCAAGGAGTTATCACACCACAAGGTACTCCTGACTAGGCCTTAAGCCATGGGTCAAAGGATACTAGCATGACACATCCTAGGGTGTTTTACAAGCATTCTAACAAGCAAAGTCTTAAGAAGAAAAAGCATCTACTAGGGCCTATATACACTAGTCAAGCTTCCCAAGTAGACGGTTTCGCAAAATTTTTTCTAACATGCAAACTACATGCCATGATGCAACTAGCATATATACATCCCAATGCAAATGATTCTACCAACTAATATGCCATATAAACTAAATGCAAGTCCTAAGTTCACATTGTTTTTACCGCATCAATCAAAATAAAGCCACATAGTCATTAACATAAAGAGGAAAAAGGAGATTGGAAAGATCATACCATGCGGTCTTCAATATCCTCATGTCTCGGATGTGGCGTAGTCAATCAATGTGAACAAGGATGAACAAACACAATGTATACAATAATATATACATGACTACACTACAAAGGAAATGAACTTGTTTTTGGATTTTTAAATTTTTCAAATTTTTATGGGTTTTGTTTTTATGAAATTAAAAGACATATTTTTGGGATTTTTCAAATTTTTTCAATTTTTATCATTTTTGGAATATAAATTCCCATCCCCCACTTTATTTTGGACATTGTCCTCAATGTACATGTAGGAGTAGGAATAAAAAGGAAATACATTTTTTTGGATTTTTTTTTTTTTTTGATTTTATGGAAATCAAGTACAAATGCAATGATATGATATGAATGGATGCATGCTCTAACTAAATGCAATTCTATATGACATATATAACAAATGAATGCAATCTAAACTATACTATATGATGCATGATTTCTAGTAAACTATGGTCACTTATGATCAAACCTCCCCAAACCGATTTAAACACTATTTCTAGTGTAGAAATGAATAGGTTTGGCCATTAGTGACTATGCATGAATTCTAGTCTATATGCAACTATCTACATGAATTATGTTACAATGCAACTATACTATGAACTAACTAATACAAGTGCAATATAAAATATATAATACAGATGCATGCAAAAACTACACTAAATGCAATGTATATACAAAAGAGAGAGAGGGAGAGATGGGTATCATACAAATGGAAGTGGTGAAGTAGGCCTCTTTCACTCGTCCTCCTCATTTTGATCATAGCCATAACCATGAGAGCTTCCGGCTTGATCATAACGGGGTGCTTGGCCCCAATATCCTCCTTGGTCAAATCCTCCTCCTTGACCCGAGTACCCTCCACCTTGGCTAGAATGCCCTCCGTCTCCTCGACCCCAAGCTTGGTCCCCATAATTTGGGAACAAGAGCTCCGGTTGTGCCCAAGAGGGTAAAGGGCCATTAGGGTCAACATACCCTTGTTGAGCCATGTTATAGTATTGGGGGTAGAGGGCCAAGTAGTTGTCTTCCCTTCCTTTATGCACCCCAAGGTCCACTCTATTCATGAGTGACATCAAATCATTAATACCCGGGGTGTTGGGGATTTCCGGTTGGAATTGGGTATATGGATTGGGGTAAGGCGGGATAGGGACGTAGGAAGGTGGGCGAATAGGTGCACCCGGCCCTCCACGAGGTGGTTGACGGTGTGGCTCTTCCCTTTGAGGGGGATTATCAAGAATTTGGATTTCAAGGAGGTAGCTTGGTGGAGGAGAGTATGGACTCAATCTTGGGTCAATGCCCGGTATCTTCCATACCTCAAGGACCATTGAAGTACATCCCTTGGTGTGCCACTCCACACTCCCATCTCGAGTGTAGTTGCACCATCGGTGACTGTGGAAGATGGTGTGCTCATCAATCAAAGTCCTCCCCTCAAGAGGAATATAGGTTCCTCGGGCATTGAACCCGGGACAAAGGTGTTTGGCCAAAATTGTAATTAGACCTCCCATCACAAAGGTTTTGAGTTGGGTGGTCCCTTGAGCAAAATCATTGAACCTAGTAAGTATCTCAAGTGGCGTGTTGAAGTTATAACGCCTCACCGCTCGAACATTCAAATAAGACTCAAGAAAAGTTAAGTCGATGAGAGTACACCGATCTTGCTCGTACCTCCCATTGATGCAACCGGCTACAAAGCGTTCGGTGAATCGAATCACCGGATGTTGGATAGCAAATGTATAGCAACGCTTTATATGGGTAAAGTCTCTCCCGGAGATAGTTTTCCAAAGAAAGTCCACATTAAAATTATCGGGCTTTTCGGTATAGTCGGTGGGTACTTCAAGACCGAAAACATAAGCAAATTCCTCAAGAGAAAGAACATGGTCTAGGTTGCATAACCTAAACTCCATGCCTACATTGTTATGGGTATCTGCCACAATGCGAAGGCTACTCAAGAATTCAAGTGTGAGACTAAGGTAAGTCTCTTCATGGGCATGGAAAAAGCTCCCAATGCCAAGGCCATTAAAGAACATCTCGGTAGGGTACCTTATCTTAAGGATTTCCAACACCCTAGTATCAACAAATTGAGTAGGTTCATACTTCTTACCTAGGAGCTCGACGAATTTTTCGCGGTGTTCGTCGGATAGGAAGATCACTTCTTGGAAGTTGTTGAGTTGTTCAATCCCTCCCCTCATTAAGGGTCGGGTGTTCCTTGGTAGTATTACCTCTCGTGGTGTTGAAGAGCTTGATCCCTTGCGCTTCTTCCCGAATGATTCAATCAATTTCTTGGCCTTTCCTTTGGTGCTCATGTTGGTAATGGGGGTGTTTTTGAGGATTGGAGGGTGATTTTGAGGGTTGAGATGAGTGTTTTAGGGTTTGGTAAGGTGTGGAAATAAGGGAGAAGGGGGGGTGATTATATAGAAGAAGTAGGGAATCCGAACGGATCAGATTGGATCGAACCCGCTTTATCTGAGGGAACAGTACAATCCGAGCGGATTTCAGTCGAGACGGCCGGATTTCTGGGAAAGAAGACGGGCGTCTTTGGTAGAATCCGCACGGATTCTCGAACAGAGAAATTCTTTGGCAGAGAAGCAGGGAAAAGACGGGCGGATTTTGATCGGGATGGACGGCTTGATCTGGACGGGCGGATTCTCGATAATCCGCACGGATTTTGTCACAGTTCAAAATCTCGCTTCTGGACGACACACGGGACGGGCGTCCCGTGGAGAAGACGGACGGATTGTCCGGGACGGGCGGATTTGTTTGAATCCGCACGGATTCTTCTTCAGTTTCAATTTTTGCTTTCCCGTGGGCCCTGGACGGGCGGATTTGCTAGAATCCGGGCGTCTTTGCTTCTTTCTCTCTTCTTCTTTCTTCTTTCATGAAACAACAAACCCCTTTTCACTAATTTCTCTTTTTCCTTATCTTTTCCTGAAATTTGCTCATGAAACATGTAAAATGACTCTCTCTCTCTCTTCTCTCTTATGCAAGAAATTAAATGCAAAATGGAAATGTACAATATTATGCAAAGAAAAAGGGTTCCAGAAATATCTTACAAATGGTGGTTTTGAGGTAGGACTCCACCAACTAGTTCCATTTGTAGGGACTCTTATCCATAGAGCTCAAAGCTCTTAATAAAAGATCAAAAGCTTGTGAACAAGCTCCAAATAAGCATAAGTATGGGTTGCTCAATTTGACTATGAAATTTGGCCAAGGAAGCTTGTAGAATGTTCTTTTTCTTGGCTTCTCCTTAGCGTTAGAACTTTCCCGATGCTTCAAATAGGTAAACCCATGACTCTTGCCAACACTAAGCATGAAGTGTGGTTCATTTCCATCCATGGACTTCCACTTACCAACTTCTTCTTCAATTTTGGTGATGATGATAGCACTTTGATTATTCAATCCTTCCGAGGTAGAAAGAGAATTTTCATGTCTTTGATGACCGGGTACCATAGGAGTTGGGATTATGGGGGTCAAATCTTCACAAGTAGCCTCACGAGCAATTTTCTCTTTAAGCGTTTTCACCAAATAGCTCTTGTAAGAAACTTTGGCCTTTTTAAGAAGGTCTATCATATCCTCTTCAATGATCATTGGCTCCATGATAGGTGCCAAGTGGTCTTCACGAAGGATAAAGGAAGGACGGTCTTCTTCATTATAGGGTATCTCAAATGCCTCAAGGATAGGCTCCTCAAGCAAGGTGATTTTATGAATCCCTCCTCTAGGCTCATCATCATTGTTGCTATCCTCACGTGAATCATAAATGGGGGCTTCATTTAGCTCTTTTTCCAACACCTCAACGTTCACATCAAAAGACACACCCTCATACTCACAAAGGTTAAGAGTATTTGGTTTGCTCAACCTCATGTCTTCTTCATCGAACACAACACTCTCATAGTCACAAGAGCTCAAGGAACTTGGCTCTTCCCACTTCTCGTCTTCCATATCAAAAGTCACTACTTCAAATTCGCATTTATGCTCAATATCCAAAGAACGGTGGTGAGTGTTTGCTTGGAATTCTTTTAATTGGGCAATTTGAATCCTCAACTCCTCTCTTTGGATAACAATGTCTTTAAGAACATTATCTTCTTTTCAGCTCTCTTCTAGCATTTGTTTGAAGAAGTTTTGTTGATCTCCCATCATTTGGAGAATCATGTCTTGAATGGGTTCATCTTTTTGTTGTGGGTATGTGTGAAAGTGGTTGTTTTGTGGCAATTGAAGTTCATTGTGAAATGGGTATCGGGTGAGTGGTTGTTGTTGATATTGGGTGTGGTAATTTTGGTGGGAAAAATTGAGGTAGTGGTTAGGATTTTGGTTGTACAAATAATAAGGTAGGTTTGTGTTGACTTGCTCCTCAAACTCCCCATACCCATAGTCATACTCAAAATATCCACCACATACTCCATGTACCAAGTCTTGGGTCATCATCATAGCTAAGACAAGGAAACAACTACAAGCATGGAAACTACAATAAAACGGTAAGAACAATCCTTGAGGAACAAGTTCCTCAAGGTGAAATCACAACTAAAATAGACAAACAAGTAAGAACTTAATCACATAGCACCATCCCCGGCAACGGCGCCATTTTGATCCGGTCGAGGTCGTCACTCATCCAATCAAACACATTTATAATACTCAACAAACTACTAGTTAGCGGTAAGTCGAGGTCGATCCATGGGACGGTGTGCTTTGGGTTCTAAGTCTATCTATCTCAATTTATGCTAGTGTCACGATTTGTTTGGGTTTGTAGTTGTGTCTAGACTAATGCAAACAATAAGGTAAAACAAGCAATAAAGGGAAAGATGTAAACAAATGATTAAAAGTGTTAGGATATCATGGGGTCATAGGGGATTCATGGTTTTGATCATACAAACATGTTTACAATTATATGCAAGCAATTAGTGTTGTGGGGGAACCGAGTTGGGTTATGTCTTACGGTTCATAGGAAGGGTTGGGACCCGGAGCCGAATCGATTAGATTGTACAACACCTACAAGTCGACTTACTTTCCTCCTATTCAACTTCTATGCATGATCTAACAAGACTCGAGTTGGGTTATATCTTACAAGTCAAGTTGAGTAGATAAGAGATGGTTGTAAATGCAAGGATTCATAGGCTTAGCATTTCATCAAACATAACATGTGCATAAAGTTGACATCACAACAAGCAAGCAATTTAATCATGTGAACACATTAGATTAAGCATGAATCAATCCCATGTTGGTTTCCCTTAATTACCCACTAATCCTAGCTAAAGGACTGCTCACTCATTATCAAGTTTAACATGTTAATAAGGGTGTCAATCATCACAACAAGTATAAACATGATAATAGAATGAAGAAATGAACAATAAAGATTAAAGAGTAAAGGAATTATACCAACTTAAGATGATCCAAATAATAAAGCAAAGAATAATAGAAGAACTTGATGATTGATGGAAGGTTGTCAATCTCCCAATAATAACCCAATAATCTTCAATTACCCAATAATAAACTTGAATGATAAACTTGAACAATAATTAAGAAGAGATTAATGTAAAAATTGTGGAAAGATTAAATGATAATTTATTCTAATCTACTCCTAATCTAATCTCAGAGAATTTCCTCCTAAAAACCACACCTAATTAATTACCAAGATGGGGTATTTATAGTGGAAATTAGGTTGATGTATTTAGGGTTAACTAAGGGCTAAACTAGTAATTACACTTTTGAGATTTGAGCAGGGAGAAGCCGGTATTTCTTGAAGGAAGGGCTTCTTTCTTTGTAGCTTGGAGAAGACGGAATTGTCTTTGGGGGGAATCCGTGCGTATTGTGGTCGGGACGGGCGGATTCTGGGAGAGGAAGACGAGCGGATTTGCTAGAATCCGGGCGGATTCTGGTGGGGCAATCCGAGCGGATTCAAAGCAAGACGCTCGGATTGTGTAGTGTGGAGACGGGCGGATTGGAGACAATCCGCTCGGATTGTTCTTCAGCAATGATTCTCCTTCTTTTCTTCCCTTTTGCTCATTCCTATTTTATTCTTGCGGGATTGGTCTTTAGTCTTTGCTTCCTCTTCATACTAGTCCATCTAGTATCATCAAGTAGCTTCCAAATATGCACGAAAGACGGGAATTTCCGCCTTATTATCTCCTTTTCTACAAAACATATGAAATTCGATAGAAAAGCAAATAGGAAGGTTTTGACGGATAAAATGGCCATGAAATGCTATAATAGTATGCAAGATAGGCTCAATTAGGGGACTAAATGTGTGTAAATAATGTTCACATCAGCTACTACGTTCTCCACACCCTTCTTGTCTCTAATTTCAATATCAAACTCTTGGAGCAAAAGTATCCACCGGATCAAGCGTAGTTTCGATTCCTTCTTGATTAGCAAGTGCCTCAACGCCGTGTGATCGGTGTGTACAATTACCTTAGAGCCCACCAAGTAGGAACGGAACTTGTTCATGGCATATATGACCGCCAAAAGCTCCTTTTCGGTAGTGGTGTAGTGTGCTTGAGCTTCATCCAAGGTTTTGGTTGCATAATATATGGCATGAAGTTTGCCATTCTTTCTTTGTCCAAGCACCGCTCCGACTACTACATCACTAGCATCGCACATCAACTCAAAAGGTTCTCCCCAAGTGGGAGGTTGCATAATTGGAGCGGTGATGAGAGCTTATTTCAACCTATTAAAAGCATTCAAACATTCATTAGTAAACTCAAAGGGCACATCTTTGCCAAGTAACAATGTTAAAGGTCGGGCAATCAAAGAAAAATCCTTGATAAATCTCCAGAAAAAACCGGCATGCCCAAGAAAACTTCTAACTCCTTTGACATTAGTGGGAGGGGGTAAAGTTTTAATCACTTCAATCTTGGCTTGATCAACTTCCAAGCCTTTACTTGACACAACATGACCCAAAACAACCCCGGATGTCACCATAAAGTGACATTTCTCCCAATTCAAGACTAGACCGGTTTCTTGACACCTTTTCAAGACCTTACTCAAATTAGCTAGACATCCATCAAATGAGGTGCCTACGACGGAAAAATCGTCCATAAACACCTCCATTATATCCTCAACATATTCGGAAAATATAGCTCGCATGCATCTTTTAAATGTGGTCGGCGCATTTCATAGCCCAAAGGGCATGCGCCTATAAGCAAAGGTGCCAAACGGGCGTGAAGGTGGTCTTTTCTTGGTCATTAGGGTGAATCGGGATTTGGAAAAAACCCCGAAAACCCATCAAGGTAGCAAAAGTGAGAGTGTTGGGCAAGTCTTTCCAACATTTGGTCAAGGAAAGGGAGGGAGAAATGGTCTTCCCTAGTCGCCTTGTTGAGGCGTCTATAGTCTATACACATTCTCCACCCGGTTGTGATTCTTGTTGGAATTAGCTCATTCTTGTCATTGGTGACTACCGTGACCCCGCCCTGCTTTGGCACAACATGCACCGGGCTCACCCATGTACTATCGGAGATAGGGTAAATTATACTTGCATCATAGAGCTTCAACACCTCCTTCCTAACCACTTCTTTCGTTGCGGGGTTAAGGCGGCGTTGAGGCTCAATGGAAGATGCACCCTCATCCTCCAAATGAATGCGGTGAGTGCAAAAAGAAGGGCTAATCCCCTTGATATCATCAATTGAGTATCCAATGACATCCTTATATTTTCTCACAACATCAAGTAACTTTTGAAGTTTGGTGTCATTGAGTGCACTATTGACAATAATAGGGTAAGTGTCATTAGGGCCAAGGAAAGCATGTTTAAGAGTAGAGGGAAGAGGTTTCAACTCCACTTGAGGAGGCGTGGATCTCTCCTCCTTTTTACCATCCCCTCTCAAGCTCTCAAATTCTTTATCCGGGTCTTCTTCAATTGTTGCTTCCATGGCTAAAGCATACTCCCGGTGCTCCTTGCAATCTTTTACCTTGTCCTCAATGAATCCTTGCAAACCCTTGTCTTCATCAAATTTCCTCATATCAACCCATTCCTCTACCATATCAATCATGTAACAAGATTTTTCTTCTGAAGGCTCCTTCATGGCCTTGTTCAAGGAGAATTCTGCCTTTTCTTCACCCACTTGTAGAGAAAGCTTTCCATTCTTCACATCAATCATGGCACCCCCCGTAGCAAGGCAAGGGCGCCCCAATATGATGGGAATATTTGAGTCCTCGGGGATGTCCATTACATAGAAGTCACATGGGAATGTAAGTTTACCCACCTTGAGCGGGACATCCTCCACAAGACCGATTGGGTATCTTACCGACCTATCCGCAAGTTGGAGAGATACCCTTGTTGGTGAAAGCTCATAACCCTTCAATTTCTTGAAAATTTTGAGGGGCATAAGACTAATGCTTGCTCCCAAATCACACAAGGCTCTCTCAATATGCACGGTCCCAATTTTGCAAGGTATGGAAAAACTCCCCGGGTCTTCAAGCTTTTGAGGAGCCTCATTCATAAGAATTGCACTACACTCCTTGGATAAGTTCACCGTTGTTGTTGGGCCAAAGAGTTTTTGTTTGAGATAAGCTCCTTTAAGAATTTTCCATAGCTTGGTATCTCCTTGACGGCATCAATTAAGGGCATGGTAATGTTGATACCCTTCATCATGTCCATGAACTTTCCATATTTTTGTTCAAGTTTTGCCCTTGCCAACCTTTGTGGGAAAGGAATTGGTGGCACATAAGTCCTCACAACTTGTTGTTTTGGCTCTTCAACAATTTTTGTTGGTTCATCAATCACCTTTGGAGTCTCCACAACAATTTCCACAAGTTCATCTTCAACCCCTTTTTTTCAACTACCTTAGGAGGTTCAACCACAATTTAAGGTTCAACCACATCACCCGGTCTACTACTCTTCCTCTTCTTGACAAATGCTCGGTCTTCTAAATCTCTACCACTCCTCAAGTGGATAGCATTTATGGTTCTCGGATTTTCCTCGGTTTTACCCGGGAATTTTCCATGAGAGACTTGTAGTTGGCTCATTTGGGAGGCCAATTGGGAGATTTGATTGTCCGTCATCCGTTGAGAAGCTTGAATTTGGGTTCTAAGTTGGTTGATGGATGAGGTTGTTTCTTCTTGTTTTTGAGTGGAATGGTTGATGAATTGTGTTTGAGTATTGACAAGTTGGTTTTGGGAAGTCATCAATTGTTCCATCATGAGTTCCATGTTTGACTTTGGTTGGGTGGATTGTTGGAAAGGTGGGTTGCTTGGTGGGTTGAGTGGTTGAAATTGTTGTCTTGGTTGAAAGGTTCTTCCTTGGAAACCCGGTGGACCTTAGTTGAATGTTGTGTTTGGTTTTTGAGCTTGAACATTTTGTGTGAATTGTGGTTTTTGTTGGAAGGTGGGGTTTTGGACATTTTGTGAACCATAGGAGAAGTTTGGGTGGGCTCTCATCTCGGGATGATATTGGTTGTTGTTAAATGCTTGCTTGGCCGGACTAGACTCCCATATCCCGTTCACTTGCTCCATGGAATTGCCCTCTCCTACCATCAAAGGACACTCATTGGGTGGGTGTCCTTGGTCTCCACAAATCTCACAACTATAAACTTGGTTCCTCATAGAAGAAGAATTGCTAGAGGTGTTGCTTGAACTCATCAAGGCAACTTGTTGCTTAAGCTCTTCTATCATTTCTTTAACCTCAACATTGTTGGCCGATTCAACCGTTGACTTTCCTTTCCTCTTGTGCCTATCATTGTTCCAATGAAAGGTACGAGAGGCCATCTCTTCAATAAGCTCTTTGGCCGTCTTGTGATCTATTTTGTCCAATGCTCCCTTTCCCGAGCCGGAATCAAGGTTCATCTTCATTTCATTGTTCAACCCTTAATAGAAGTTGTTGATTAGTTCATCATCCCCAATCCCGGGGTGAGGACATAGCCTTTGGAGGCCCGTGTACCTCTCCCATGCTTCGTAAAGGGTCTGATCTTCTTATTGGGTGAACCCTTGGAGCTCACTCTTGATTCTTGCGGTTCGTTGTGGTAGAAAATACTTGTTTAGGAAAGCCTTGGAGACGTCGTCCCAAGTCCGAAGAGAGTCGGGTTCACAACTTTTAAGCCACTCCTTGGCACTTCCCCTCAAGGAGTAAGGGAAAATTCTAAGGCGTACGGTATCCTCCGACACTCCGTTGGCCTTGAACATGTCACAACTATCCAATAACTCGTTAAGATGCTCGTTGGGGTTTTCAGTGGCTCCCCCGCCGAATTGATTCCCTTAGACAAGTTGTAGCAAGGTGGCTTTCACATCAAAGTTGTTGGCTTGAATAGGTGGCTTGACTATACTCGGATTCACCACCTTTTTCGGAGCCAAGTTATCTCGCATAGGAACCGCGGCCATTGTCACTTCTTCTCCCGGAGTTGCAAAGGGGTTCTGAAAAGTTTCAAAGGTACTTGGTTCTTCTCGAAAGTCTTCAACTACTAAATTTTCTTGGGAAGTTGGTGTTTCTATAAGCCCTCTTCTACGAAGGGAATTTAGTCTTTTTGCGGTAGCTTCAATCTCGTGGTCAATCGGATCAATTGGTTGACCTCTTCGAGTTCTCCTACTCATGCAAAAAGTCCTACACACTCAAGAGAAGGATTAGTAAAACAAAAGACTTAGTCTAAACTAGAACGAAAACAATTAATATCCAGCCGAACTCCCCGACAACGGCGCCAAAAACTTGATGGTTATCAAATTATACCTCGCAAGTGCATGATTTATCGTTGTGCAAAATAGAGGGTCGATCCCACAAGGAGTCAAGAAGATTACTAATTTTTCTAATCCTACCGTTTAGCTAAGTCGACAATAAGGGATGAGTTTGTTATACTAAAACTACCTAAGACAAAATGAAATTCAAACTAAACAAGAAATAGGTAAATGAGCAAAAAGAAATGATAAGTCGTAAATCAAATAGTTTAAAAGCCTAAGACTCGGTTCTCGCCTAAACAATTCATAACTTCACACCATTAAATCTTTAGGCCAATCATAAGGGTAACTAGGTGTAGATACCCGTATCCGTCGATATTGGAATTTATAGAAAACCCGACAAACACCCGATGATGATAGGACGACATGTATTATCGAGTTGACACTGTCAATTTTGAAACTCGTTTTACGATGTAGAATGGGCGTAGTCGATGAAGTATTTTATTAATTTAAATGATATTTAAATTAATGTTTTTTAAAGTGAATTCATTTTATTGTTTTAATTTGAATTTATTTTTTAAAATTTATTTTATTTAAAATAAAATAGATATTTGATTTGAAAAATCATTCTTATGTTAATTGATTTGAAAAATCAATTTATATCATTTATAAACCGTATTTGAAGAACTCGATTTTTTACGACGGTTTTATACGCGATTTTGAGCTCGTTTTCAACTTTATTTGGGCACGATTTTCGAAGCAAACTCGAACCAACTCCTGACCCATAACCCAATCCATCACTCACCCTCATAACCAGGCCCTAACCCCATGCAAACCCACGTCCGTACCTCCTTATTTTCGAGCCCCAAACAGCCTACACAACCAGTCCATACCCCTTCCCGTGTTCAGCATTACCAAGCACCCAAACCCGCTCCAAACACCACTTAAACCCGTGCCCATTAACCCTAATACATACCCTAGTATCCTACTCATATTATCCTAGCTTAACCACCAAGAAACACCCCTCCTAAACCCTACACCAGCTCACGAAAGCTGCTGGACAGCAGCAGCGAAACAGAGCAGCCCGACTGCTTGTTGCTCTCTTTTACCCTACTTTAACTCCCTATAAATACCTCCCCTCTGCCATACTTTCATTCCTCTAAGTTCTCCATACATACTACCGTCACTCACTAGAACTAATCTCCACAAACAAACCCTAGTTGCCTCTCAAAACTCTCGACAAAACCGAGACACCCAAACTGAGAAACAGTTTGTGTCTCTCTCAAAATACCATTCGTTCCCCCTTCAAATCTCCATTCAAATTCGAGTTTCTTGTTCATAATTGACCATATAACATCCATCTACATCTTAGATAAAGATTCCCGAGCCAAATTGACCTTGAGAGTACACGAATCCCCTCGAAAAACAGAGTGTCATACACTCTATTTTCGCGGCTTTTCCTTTCTGTCCAGTTCTGTTTGTGCTCGTTTTTCGTGCCCAATAACTCAGAATGAGCATGGTTTGTTTTAATATCTTTGTTCTCCTCTCTTTCTAGTTTTCAAAACATCTTTTAAATCTAATTTTCACCAAGAAACGAGTGAGAAATTGCAGTTTGAAAGTTGTTGTCCAGATTTACCAAAAAAACGTGTTGTTGCTTTGTTCCTTCGTCGACGACGGCCTCTCGAGATAAAATCTACGATCGATTACGACCCAAGACGGTGTCAACGATACATTTAGGTTGAGGGTGCATCAAATCCTCCTCTTCTCCCTTTTATTTCGTTCTTTTATGTTTGTTTTTTATAGTTTGTTTTGTATATTGTTTATCGTTATGCATCGTTTGATATCGTTAACTATGAAACTAGTTTAGTCCGAGTACGAGTTAAAGTACCACCATGAACACCCGCGTTGACTTGAGTTGGGAAAGAAATCCGCCAGATCGGTCGGTCATATCCCCCTTCTCATTTAATTTACATATCCTCGTGTTCAAGGTAGCGCATTAATAAAACGAGTTTTAACTTTGTTTCTCGCTTTTGACCCCTCGCTTGTTTCGCTCAATTCGGCCTGCCCTAGGACCCTTTGCATGTTAGTTCGACCTCTGGTTGTTAACATATGACTCAATTAGACGACATTAGATCGATTTAATAACTTAATTAGACATGTTAGGTGCTTCGACACAAGCTTTAAAATCGGTTAACAATTCTATAACCTAATTGAATAAATCTCTCCTTTCACTTGATTTCTCGCTAGCATAGGAGTGCGTGATTAGCACCTTCCTATTAACACTCGACGAGTAAGCATTAATCTTGTAATATTGTGACCTAATTGGACCCTTTATTAGGCCGTGTAGAATGCACATTCGCGCGATATCTTCTCAATCGATCAACGTCATTTCTAACTTGTTTTCTAACCCTTTTTCTAACTCGTTTCGCAATCATTCGATCTGACTAATGAACCTAACCTAGGAACTAGGGTGGCCGTGAGGGTGGCCGTGTCTTTTGTCTTTCTTGCTTCGTTTTTTATATCATTTGTTCTTTGTTGTTTTGTAGCTTGTAATTTATAGTTTGTTCATCGAGTTATAATTTCCAAGCTTGTTTTACGTTTATCGAGTCAAAACCTCTTCAAAAACCTTAGTCTCATTTGGTTAGATGGTTGTGCTCCAATTCATATAAGAGCGTAGTAAATCGCATGTTGGTTAAAGCGACATGGCCCGATTTATGCTAATGCATGCTTTGGTGTGTGACCTAATGTCTAATTCGATGAGATTAAGCGAAAGCACGCATTACGAGGAGTGACCCAAGGCCGTGAGTTATGTAAACCGTGGGCCACCCCTTGTGCATGTTTTCCTAGGTCGGATTGGCCATGTAGGGTGTCGTGTATGGTGTCGTATATAGCAATTGTATTTAGTTCGAGTTGTATCTTTAATTTCTTGTTGTGTCGGCATGAAATGCCTGGGTTGTAATAGGGTAGATCCCAACGGCTCCTCCATTCCCATCAAGCCTTGTTTGTTTCGTTTATGTGTTGTTAGATCAATCAACCCGCATGCTAAATTACAACTTTGACAAAGCTAGTTTAGTTGCATTTAAATCGACATTGAAACCTCACATGTTAGGGTTTTAAAACGATGTTTGCATATCATATATCGTAGTAGCTACGACCTTGTTTGAAATCCGATACTTGACTTAATAGAGGTCGTTATTGACGGGCGGGGTTAGGTGTCCTTATGGGCTTCCTAACATGTACCCTCGCCCCTTACTCAAGATCTATGGTTTGTGGATCCGTCTAAATACCATTGGATTACGAGAGTCATTCAAATCGAGTGATATAGGGTACAAGCCTTTATCTTTAATCACTCGTAGTCGATTGGCTTTATGCTTTTCGATGAAAGGTGTAAAGTTGACTTGAACGGTTCCAAGTTCCCATAAAACTTGGTGGCGACTCTAATTTGTCTTAATTCAATTCGAAGGAACCTCGAGTCGATAATGCCCCCTGTGGATCCCGCTGACGCAGATCCCGCGGGCGTTGTCCACACTAGGTGAGGAGGAGATGACTCTAATTCGCCTAAGACCCCCCTCTCGGGTTCGAAGTAGGACACTAGCACTACCCACCAACCCCCCTCTCGGGTTCGAAGGTCGGAATCCTTGACTCAACACCCAACTACCCCGAAAACATGCACATTCCCAAGGAGGTTAAGAAATTGGTCAAGGTCATTATGTACTCATCATAATCCGGGTCATCCCACTCCTCCTCTCGGAGGTCGATTTCAAACGCTAGTCTAGAGGTACCCTCCCTTGGTTCTCCATTTCGGTCTCAACCTAGGTTAGCAATAGGGTCGAATCCCGGGTACCCAACTTACAACCTAACCGACTCTCGTTGGTGGACAAGGGTCACAAGTCGACACTACCCAAAATCAACCCATAAACCAAATCATTCCTCTAAACTACCCTCACCAATTTCCCCAAATAATTATCCTTTATGAGATTCAATTAGTGAAGTTACTCATGTTGGGTCAAACCGAGTCCTAGTGAAAGACTACTCACTAATCATATTTCTAAAAGCAAGAGGAGCAACAAAGATGGAGTCTTTATGCATAAACATAGTGGGAGAATGAATTCTACTTCTAAACATGCAACAATCTAACAATAATTTATGAAGAATGATAATTTAAGCTAATAAGGAGGATGATTAAACTAAAAGACACAACCTTTAACACAAGTAACTCAAAGATTCAATCTTTAACACAAGGAAATCAAAGACTAAATCTTTGGGTGTAAATAACAAAGATGAACAAAGGAAAGATGAACAAGAGTGAAAATAACAACAATCAAACAACAAGGATGGAAATTTAACATAAACAATTAAACAAAACTTAATAGAAAAGCAAATGTAAACTAATAAAATTAGGAAGAGAAATAATACCAACTCAATAGCTAGAAAGGAATTTGGATTGAACAATAACGAAGGAGGAACCTTCAATCTTCTTATAACCCAATTTCTACTACTAAATAATTGAAGAACTTGCTCTAATTAAGGAAAGATTAGCAATGTAATTAACAAGATTTAAACTTGGAAGAGGAAATTAATTTAGGTCTAGGGTTGTGTGTACAAATGGTTAAGGGAGGGGGTATTTATAGTCTTTCATAAGATTAAGAAGAAAAGAGGAGAAAAGCCCAAAATCCGTTAGCTGTCGCGTTCTGCCGGTGGACCGGCTGCCGGTTCGCCTACCGGCAGCAAGGTCAAATAAACTCGGAATTTTGGAAATAGCTGGCAAGTGTGTTCTGCCGGTGGACCGGCTGTGTTGGAATAAGTGTCCTCTGACAATAATGCGGTCACAACTATCGATCATGATGATCACATGTTTAAATCTCATATTTAAGAATACACGTGGGAAGTAATATTTTACTGTCAACTTGTCCACACATATCGGTAATGATTGGCTGACTAGAGTTTGACATTACTGTCGTGCGACGGTGGTGATCAGTTGATCCCCTTAGGTCATACCTAAAGGGTGACACTCTTAATTGATTATTTAATTGATCGTATGTCGATACGGGTTAATTAAATTGCTTAAAATTGACGGACGATTTTGTGAGTATAATTGACGTGTCTTATTGTAATTCGATTAAATAAGATACGGTCTAAGTAATCAAATTGTTTTATTACTGAGATTAAATTATTGTTTATGAAACAATTGAAATTGAATGAATAATTTATTATAAATACAAGACGTTGTGATTTATAATTCAATAAACCGTTTTGGTACAAGTAATTATGAATTACTAGTCGATTTTGTATATGACATATTTTTATTAGTATGTTGATTTTTAATGTGTTAAAAATACATAAATGTGAAACATAAACATGTAACATGTTACATGTGACATTGTGACAAAATTGACAAATTGACAAAGATAAAATGGAACCCATTTTATCTTGCATTGTACCGAAATTATAGGGGTGTTTAGGGTTTTGTTGTGTTTTAAATTTAAATAAGAAAAGCACATATGATTACACTACTTCTAGCCATGCATGCCTAATTGCTTTTGTGAAGAGCATCTTGGCCATGCATTGGCTCCTTTTCTTCCCCCCATTCGGTTTCCACCTAGAAGAAGCAAGAGTTTTTTCTTCTATAATTATTCTATTTTTACACTACATAATTTCTAGTGTAATACATTCATTCTACTCTCTAACATTACAAGAACTTAGAGATAGAAAATACTCCACTTCTTCCCTTCTCTTGGCCGAATAAACAATAGAGCAAAATAATATTTTGGGTCAATTTTTAAGCAAGATTAATAATATAACTAGTTCATAGTATTATTAATTATTAAGAGTTACACCTTGGGTATTCACTTTTGGGAGAGATTCTAATTTGGATCCTTTGTTCATCCATTTTAAGGAAGCTCAAGAACTAACAAATAGGAGAATTTGTTGGTGCCCAAAAACCGAAATCCATAAGCTTGTATGATGATTTCTTCTCTACTCTTGTTCAAGTTTGCATGCATAAGATCTAGATTTAATTTTATGACTAAATTAAATGTCACATATATGAATATGTAAAGAAATGTAATTAGTAAATTCTAACAGGTCGCCGGCCTGCCGGCAGAACATTGTCTTCAGGTCTTCAAATTCTCCCTTGTGACGTGCTCTACCGGTTGATCGGCTACCGGTGTGTCTACCGGTAGCGACGCCAAATCCTTTTTCTCCTCTAATTCCAATTCTACTCTAGCTGCTGTGTTCTACCGGTGGACCGGCTGCCGGCCTGCCGGCAGAACACAACCTTCAGAGTTTTTTCTTACTTTTTCTTGGCATTGTGGGGAGTGTGTTCTGCCGGTGGCCAGACCGGCTACCGGCCTGCCGGCAGAACACTCTTCTCAGCATCAATTCCTCCTTCTTCCATGCTTAGTTGAGTGAACTCGTCTTCTAGCTTCAATTCTCCCATTCTCGCCTCAATTCCTGCAAGGGAGGTACAATATCATAGGCACGGGAATTGGGGCTTGCAAGCAAGAACGTATAAAACCGACTCAAATGGAGTCAGAAAGCATAAAAATAGAGGGGAAAAGTAGTGCAAAAGAATCCTATATCATATCTCCTTCGTCAAAGGTGACAGCTGGTAGATCACTGTGATAAATTCTGCACGAATTTGCTGGTCTATCTCCTTTGGTCTTGGTGGCATGTCTTTTAGTTGCTGAGTACGTCAGCCCACTTAGGTCTGAGCCGCCTGTTATCACGTTTATGATTTTGGTGCATGTAGGTGGAGCTGCAGGCTTCGTGGAGCCTATCTTATCCTCCTGCTTGCCCCCACGTGGTAATAGGTGGCTCAGGTCACCTTGCTCGTACAGGCGCTTGATCTCTCTTCGTAGCGTGTAGCAGTCTTCAGTGTTATGCCTAATGTCACGATGGAATTCACTTTTCTTTTTGGTATCTTTTCGCCATGCTTGTCGTTCTACTGGTGGCTTGGGCCACCTTACTCCGTCTCCCATCTCCCTGAGTGCCTTCAGGATTCCTCCGATGCCTGTAGTGAATCCATACTCCGCCAAAGTAGGGAGTTACTGATTTTCTTCGACTATGTTGACTCCTCTTCCATATGGCCTATATCTCTCATCGTTTTTACTGGTAGGTTGCTTTCTTCCTGATTTTTCTACAGCTGAGGTACTGGAAACACTTGGTGTATTAGGTAGGCTTGCTCTGGCTAGGATGTCTTCCTCTAGTCTGATCGCGGCAGCTGCCTTTTCTTGCACTGCTTCGAAGCTATGGCAGGGATGCATAGTCAGCTGCTTGTATAGGTCAGAATCATGGTGGAGGCCCCTCCTGAAGACTTCTACTGCTGTCGAGACATCACATTCCCGTACTGTCACCTTTTCATTATTGAATCTGGTATTGTATTCTCCGATGGTTTCTCCTGCCCCCTGGACGATTCTGTATAGATCTCCTGCATGCTTTTGCGGCTTCCTGCTGCTTGCAAAATGCTGGGTGAACGCGTTTACCAATTCAGCAAATATGGATATCGACCTGTTGGGTAGACTTACAAACCATCGAAGTGTCGGCCCCGTTAAGGTGGATCCAAATCCTTTACACATGCAAGCCTCCTTGACCTGCCCTACGGCTGTTACTGTCATCATCTTCTGCTTGTACTGGCTTATATGGTCAAAGGGATCTGTCGTGCCGTCAAAGAGAGGCATATTTGGATTTGTGAATCCTTTTGGCATAGCTGTGATGGATATGGCGTCCACGAATGGCGAGTCGACATAACTGTCAGGTGCTGCTTTCTCAAGTGGGAGTGGCAATCCTGGAACCCTGCTTAGCATCTCTCTCAACTCCAAGTATTGCTGATTCGTTATGCTGCCTGAGTCTGAGGTCCGCCTGTCAGCTGCCTGCTGATTCAATGTGCTGCCTCCTGACCCAAACTCTTGAAGGTTCTCATGTGTCCTGGTAGCTAGAGGGGTTGAGGTTACGATCGTTCCCTGCTGCCAGTTCACTTGCTGGTTCATCGCGGATCCTGCTCAAGGTGTCTGGCCGATTGCTGCGAAATTGCTAACAGGGGTGCCACCTGTTCGTGCTTCCACACGGCTGGCTGGCGACCAGTTATCTGGCGTGAGGTATCCCAGTCCTTGTGGGGTTATTATTCCATCTGACGGTATTGTAGCTAGATCCAACCTTGTTACCAGTTCAGCTGGTATCTGTCAAAGTGGATTCCTGCTGCCTGATGCGCCCTGTGTCAGGTCCACTACCGGAGATCTTCCTTCACTTTCCCTGCTCGGTGGGGTGACAGATTGCTGCTTTAGGATATCTATCTGCGCCCAGAGATCTCTGTCTCTCTTCATTGCTTCAGCTTCAGCTTTCTTCTGGTCTTCTCTCATGTTTTCCATGGCCTTCTGAAGGTTCTCTACGCCAGCGAGCAAGATTTGTGTGGGACTGGGTGGCGGGGTGAGGCCTGAGCTCGCTGTTCCTTTATCTGACCTGGCTTGGGTTGTGACAACAGGGGTTTTAGGAGGCAAAGAGATTTTTGCCGTTGGTGTGGTTCTTGAGGTATGTCCGGGAGCCTGCGTTGCCACTGTTGATGCTGGATTTTGAGTAGAGGTCGGTGGTAGCGACGGTTGACTGCTCCCTGACATGGCTTCTGATATTTACTTATCCATTGCGTACTTATATTATCAACGATTGACGACCACAATGCCCCACGGTGGGCGCCAAACTGTTTAGGTGATTTTTTTACCAAATTGGTTGTTTCGGGTCAATGCGGTCTTACTCGTTGGTTATTTATAGGGTAAGAACCCTAGGCATATCCTACCATGATTATGGAAAGGAATATATAACTTCCATAATAACTCTTTCCATGTTTTGCCGTCTCCCTCAATTCTCCCTAATCTCCTTGACTTCTCCTTGACTTCTCTTTGACTTCTCTTTCCTAAACTCATACGCTTCCTTCAATGGGCTTTGGCCTTCTTTTCACGCGTGTGCCGGCCCATTCCCCCTTCCTGGTGCTTACTCCAACCGTGGGCTCCCCTTCTCCTATCCCTTCTTTTATGGTCCATTACATATTAAGTGGGCTTTCCCTATTGTGTGATTTTTAGCCCAACAGTCTTAATGATGTTTGGCTTGTGTGTTTGTACCTCCTTCGTGTTGCGGAAAGTAATTCTCCTACAATTGAAGTATGCGGGTATTATGACTAAAATTGTTCGCAAATAATGCACTGCATATTGGTTGACTTACAAGCCTATGACCTTGATCTACCTAGTCATGAGTAAGGAGTATTTCAGAAAAGACGGTAAAGTAGATGGTGAGAGATGATGATGGTTACCAATTCCAAATCCGGGATGGTAGAATGTTACAACTCCGTTCTGTTTTCATAGCTCATATTCCTATTATAAGTGATGCCAAACACCCCTCTTATCTTTTTCCTGATGATTATTGCTTGTCGGGTGTGGTACCTTCATGTGAGACTCGAACCTCCCCTATCTATGATCCTACCAGTTTGAAAAAAATGTAAAAGAAGGACACATAGGGAGATCAACCAAGACATTATGAACCACAATGGCATCCACTTAATGAAACATTTTGGTTTTCAACCTTGTCTACCTTACCCCACTTACTATCGTGCTTAAAGCTCAGCCTGGACCCGAGCAATTACCGCAATTTTCTTTACCTTTGACCATGGCTTATTCTGAATCCAAACCAATACCTTAATATAAGGCCCCGGCCACGCTGCTACTCCCTTATTTTCTAATCTTCGCTTAACCTGACCTTAAAGTCCTATAAATAGTTATGTGACTCATATTTATGCACATTTAGTCCCCTAACTAGCCTAGTTCCTATATTTTTTTAGTGTATATTAGGGTCGTTTCTTGTCTTTAGCTTCCAACTGTAACACCCCCATATCCAGAGGAGCCTTAACTAGGCCTTCCTTAGCATATAAGGGCGTTACCATCTCGGTTGCCCGAGGAAAGTAGTTATCAAACGTCAATAAAAGAACTATTAAGTTATATTACAAGTGATTTAAACCAAAAAGCTATATAAAAGATACAACTCAGATACTACTTGCTATGACTACCGAATCTCGTGAAGACTCATCCCTGCCCGGACTTCAGCTATCACCAACATCAACACCTGCTAAGACCGACTGCTCACCATAAGGGATCACGGCAGACACATAACAAACAAGCAACCAAACAAGGTCAGTACTGAGATAAGATAAGACAATGGCAACTGAAATCAACAAGACAAATAATACTATTTGTCCCAACCCTAATCACAACAATCCAACCAACTCTGTCACTGACTGTCCACTGGACCAGCCTGCCAGTGGGGGACCGCAGCCGTACCCACCAAATCCCCGCTCATCAAATCGAGCGATAACCCTGTCCATTAATGTGCACATCCCCTTCCGTGGCGGGTTCCACGAAGGGCGAAACTAGGGCGTGAAGTCACTCCCGCAAGTGACCCCACTCAGCCGAGACCGCATCTCGAGAACCATCAACAACGATCACAACCACAATCACAACACAACACAATTACTATATCAAACAACCACAATACTACCATAACGACCGACACACTAGACCATCTACAGAAACTGAGTAGGCGAACCTACCTTTAAGCAACTGCAACCAATCCATGCCGACAGATAACATATCCAGCGACCAAGCAAAGCCTATAACCACCATACAAATATCTATTACTAACAAGCAAACCCTAACTATAGAGACAAAGCCACGGATGATGACTATGACATACCTATTAGGGAGAAACTCAGCGAAAGACCGCTACCCGACTCAAGAGACGCTCTCCTAAGGCACAAGAATCTTCACAAAGGTTTCCATGGAGGTTTTGAGGTGAAGGGAAGGGAAAGAGGCGACTGAAGGATAGGAGGAAAGTGGCGGAAGTGATTTGCGGATTTAACAAAACGCGATATAAAACCCTCGCTGAAAACCCGGCACTCGATCGAGTACCCAACATACTCGATCGAGTAGCCCCCTACTCGATCGAGTAACCTAGCTACTCGATCGAGTAGCCTCTACTCTATCGAGTACCACTCTTAACACACACCCCGAAATGGTTTTGGCATACTTTCCTAAGATTACTCCCGCTCCCAAGGACAGTCAACGCTGGTCAAAGGGTCCCTAAAAGGACGGGTATTACAGTCTTCCCCTCTTAAAAAGAACTTCGTCCCCGAAGTTCAACTCACCTCTCCCGCTCATGACTCGAAACCAACACCATCTCACCAATCTTCCCGGTCAAACCATTACTCCTTGTAAACACCATCCCCCCCCCCCATGTCATCATCATCACCGTCCACATTTATACCTATCGATTCTTGCCACTATCATGCAAGCTTTATCACAATCAACCGTTATTTTATATATATATAAAACATCCAACTCGAAATGCGAATCGTCACTCACGATCTCCCAACATACAATAATTACTATCCAACCATCAATCTAGAACATGTCTCATATCAACTCTCATGTGGTACAACTAATGCCACCATGTTACTTGGCAACGTGATTCAAATACGATCACACTCACTTTAAAGAACTAAAGAAAGTAAGTCGTTATACTTCAGAAAATTTTTTTTTTTTTAAAGCAACACATGATACCAACAACATTATAAACAAGCAAAACATTATTCAAAAACAACCTTTTTATTTCGCGACATTACTCTTCTCCTCTAAAAAGGAACTTCGTCCCCGAAGTTCACCACCCAAATTACCACGCATTTTACTTATTATTTGATTCATGACATGGGTTAAAACATGTTATCTATCGCGGACATTACTCGTTAAGCACGAACTCGTTAAATTAGCAATTATACACTAACCACCGGACTAGTTAGCTGCCGTCCAGAAGGCACGATACTATGGTATGCACAAATGTGTGAGAAGATATAATTCCGATAAATAAGTCGTAATGAGGCGTATGCAACATTAAAGTACAAGAAACTATCGCTGTTTCACTAGCTGTGACAAATACGCTTATAAACTTCAAGCACGACTTCCAACATATGATTTTAACAGTTCAAAAGGTGTTACTACGCACTGATAACCACATTAAACATTAAACTTGCCGTTATAAAACAATTGAACATTTTTAATTTTCAAAAACCTCCTGTAACAGTGCTACTCGATCGAGTGTGTAGCGGTACTCGATCGAGTGTCATGCTACTCGATCGAGTGTCTTGGCTACTCGATCGAGTAGCCCGAGATCAGAATGTTTCCTTTCTTCCTTTTCTGCAGCTACTCGATAGAGTGTGGGGTACTCTGTCGAGTACCTGCAGGTCAAGTACCTTACATAACCCGTCATAGACCAACATATATAAACATGACTGTCACATAAATTGAGTCGGGATGATGCCCCGACTCTCAATTATCCTGCAAAAGGTTAAAGTAGCAATTCCGGCCTTATGGCCTAACGATACAAGTTCATAAATAAAGTTTCCACTAAAAGAAAACAACCGAAAATCTAACCATGCTACCAACAACAACTACCACTAACAATCATGAACGAAGATAGAAACAAGGAGTATCACTCCTGCTGCTGCTGCTGCTGCTCAAACATCACCTCATCATCACCACCACCCGAAGTACCTGCTCCTGCTGACCCGATCCCCGCATCCACTCCTGCTCCTGCTCCTGGGCCCACGTACCATGGGGTCAAGCCACCGTAAGGGAAGGACTGAGGTGCCTCCCACGTCGACTCATCCACCCCGTAGGAATGGAAAACCCCTGAGTAGTCCCCAACTCCTCTCCACCAAACTGGATGCGGTCCCTCGGTCCCTATCCCCTGAGCGTAGGCCATCTCGTGCATGTTCCGGAGTGTCAAGGTAGATGACACTCTCTCCGCCAGGTAACTGAATCGCGTCTCCGGGGTGTCGAGGTAAGGGTAGCATGGGAAAGACTGCTGCTGCTGTGGTGCTACTGGCTGTGGCCTAGTCTCCGAGGCCCTCTCCCTCACTCGACGTGGTCCCCTCACCACTCTGGGTCTCTCCACCACCTGAACTCCTGCATTCTCGCCCTTCGTCGGCTCCGGCATCTCCTCAAGGATGGTGTCGTCGATGAGATAGGTCTGTAGCTGGCGGGGTCTGTCATCATCCTCCTCCTCCTCATCATCGGAGTCCACCGCCACTACTGTCGGCTCCAAGGGCTCCGTGGGTGGGAGGTGCTCAGGAGCTGGAACCTTCATCCAACTCATCCCCCACACCCTCCACGCTAGGCTACCGTCAGCCAAGGTCCTCAACCATTTCAGGTCGAGATAGTATTCACGATCCATGGTAGGCACTGGGGTAGCTAGAGACACGTACGCCGAAGAAGCCTCAAAGGAGGTTAGCTTTTCAGCTAACCGAGTGGCAATAGCACCACAACTCAGGTACCGGGAAGGGGAAGAAGCCATCAAGGCAAGGGCAGCACAAACTATGGAAGGAGCATTAAAGACCACTTTCCTGGCCCGCTCCGGGTTGAGGTACGACATCAAAAGTAAGACCTTATGATTATTCAATTTACTGATATCCTTTCGGTCATAGAGGAGGTTCGAGAGAGAACGGAGAAAGACCCTCAAGGTAATATGTCTTTGAACATCATTAATCAAAGATGTTGCTCGAGGTGGGAGCTTGCTTCCCGGTCAAGCAGGCATTACGCGGCAAACGCCGCACTCACCGAATATCGATTATGGAGTCCTTGGGAGGCTTGGCCAACCCAAGGTGAGAGGCAAACAAATCCATGGTCAACGAAAACCGGTATTCATCAATCTAAACTCAACATCGACCCGCCGGGTCATAGTTAAAAGAGCTCATGAACTCCAAGGTAAGAAAAGGGTAAGTATGCTTCCTCAGCCTATACAAACCCGTAAAACCCAAGGTCTCGAATATGTGACGGACATCCGTCTCTATCTCCAACTCCTCTAACACACTGGTGTCTATACACTTTGTAGGTCTCATTTTGCGTTTTTGTAAGGCTACAAAATGCTCCATTTGCTTGAAGTCAACAAAAACAACTGTAGGGTATTCGGGGACTGCGGGTACCACAGGTCCACTCCCCTCTCCCGACTCAGGTGGGTTACCTCTCCCCCGCTTACTTTTGCGGAGTCCAAGGTTCAGTCTCGGCATCTGCTTAAGGCATATGTTCAAGCAACTTATATAAACATGCAAGTATTGATTTCATGTAATTTGAATTCAACTTATCAGCCAGGCACACCAATTTATCAAAAACTTTCAGCATGTGGAGCACATAATTCACACCGTTACTTTGAGTATTAAGTTAAGTACACATGTTCACCAGCAGTTTCTAATGTTTTAACATACAAGTTCAAATTATTATTACTCATGAGCCATAGTAGTGCAAGGAATTATCATGACGATTACCTATGCTCAACAAATTTCGAGTATCCTAGCATGATTCTAAGGTTATTCCAAACACACTTCTAAGCACATGTTACTAATTCAAGAGAAAGAATAATTTATAACATATCATTATCACCCTTCACTATTATGTACAACAACTCCATTAAAATTTTCAGACGGTCTTTACAGCTGTGAAAATTTCGGCATATATTCATCAATCATCGTTTCTATTAGCATATTGAAGTTCAACTCATGCTTATACTGTCAATTACAACATCAATTTTTCAATTATAAATCACGAATTTCCATTTAAGGCACTTTTAAGACGGAGTTTTTAAGGTAACTTTCTAAGGGTAAAATCATCAAAATCTATCTTCCAACATGATATAAACAATACTTAAGGCTCAATTCTACCATCTAATCATTGTAAAACAACCAAAAATCCATTTCAATTTTGGAAACCCTAGAAATTTCGGGTTCAACCCTTGCAATTCCTAATCTAATCTACAGTAATTAGTCACCAACAAACATGGAAAGGAGGCATGTGAATCATATTTCAACTATCAAAAGCAACTACCTACTCATGTAAATCGAAAATTTCAGATTATTTCACTATTTTAACACATTCAAAGCAATAAACCATGTACATTAGGAAGAATAGCATACCTTGATTGATGAACAAAGTAGAGAAACGAAATTAAACTAAGAAATCAACCCCAAGATTCACTACTAACCCAAGAGAATGAGAGGATTTGAGAGGGAATAAGGAATTGAGAGTAGATTAGGTGGAGGTGTGTCGAAATATAGAGGAATAAGAAGAAGAAATAGAAAGATTAGGGGTTTTAAGAAAACCCGTAGGATTCGCTGTACAGTAACCTACTCGATCGAGTGCCTGGGGTACTCGATCGAGTACCACCTTACTCGATCGAGTAGGAGCTAAATCGTCGAGTATCTGCAGGAATTTTCCCACATCCCGACGTTATAGCCTCCTAACTAGATCGAGTGAGGTCTACTCGGTCTAGTAAGCACTCGCACTCGGTCAAGTAGAGTTAAGTACTCAGTCCGAACACTAAGTAACTTGAAGATACCTGCAAAACAACGCCGCGTGTCGATTCCAAACTAAGTTCGGGATTCGACACTAATTATCACATTCAATCACATTTTATAACCATTGTCGCGCAAAATACAACCCTTCAACAACTAAGAGGCATATCACGTTACGTTATACAAATTACCCAACTCGGTCTACCTGTCACCGAGTTATTTATGAACCTAGTCGTGTCATTTTATTACACTTAAACTTACTTTACATGCTATTACTAAACTCGTGTTTACTTCAAATTGAAACGTATAATTAACATTAATTCCTCCTTTCACTTATCACATAATTATATACTTTACAAACCACTTATTCAATTATGTCTTACATTCCATCCTAAGCAGTCTATCTTGCATAAATCAAATATTACGCAGCGGAAAAAAAAATTTCAACTAAATAGCAAAGCATATACACATTACCATATACCGTGATTCGGATTATTACCCATCTATACTATAATTATCATTATAGTCATCGCGGTAGGATCTATAATCTCACTTACAACTTCCGTCATCATTAACTTATAGCAAACATCTACATGTTCGCTCTTCATGTCACAACATTCAGTTCCACATTTTCACGCATTCCTATCACGTAAACTTTTGTCACATATCTCATAGCCATTACATAAGCTCACTAATCATCCAAAGAACCTCACTAATCTCATCGACAATTACCATACACGGTCTAATATATCACTAATACACCCCTATCAATTCTAACAAAGACTTAACCGGGGGTAGCTCCGGCACAATTAACATACATAGCACACATAGACACACGGACTCCACATTCCCATCCCATGTGACTGGCTTAAGTGTCATGGGGCCAAGATTTTGAAATGAGGGCGCCTACTCACCCAAAATCTAGCATCAGCCGGGGCTCCCATTACACATACACCAGGTTCATTTTATTAGACTCCCTACGTTCATTATGTTCATTTGTTACAGGTTCCAAAATCGTCGCTCTGATACCACTTTGTAACACCCCCATATCCAGAGGAGCCTTAACTAGGCCTTCCTTAGCATATAAGGGCGTTACCATCTCGGTTGCCCGAGGAAAGTAGTTATCAAACGTCAATAAAAGAACTATTAAGTTATATTACAAGTTATTTAAACCAAAAAGCTATATAAAAGATACAACTCAGATACTACTTGCTATGACTACCGAATCTCGTGAAGACTCATCCCTGCCCGGACTTCAGCTATCACCAACATCAACACCTGCTAAGACCGACTGCTCACCATAAGGGATCACGGCAGACACATAACAAACAAGCAACCAAACAAGGTCAGTACTGAGATAAGATAAGACAATGGCAACTGAAATCAACAAGACAAATAATACTATTTGTCCCAACCCTAATCACAACAATCCAACCAACTCTGTCACTGACTGTCCACTGGACCAGCCTGCCAGTGGGGGACCGCAGCCGTACCCACCAAATCCCCGCTCATCAAATCGAGCGATAACCCTGTCCATTAATGTGCACATCCCCTTCCGTGGCGGGTTCCACGAAGGGCGAAACTAGGGCGTGAAGTCACTCCCGCAAGTGACCCCACTCAGCCGAGACCGCATCTCGAGAACCATCAACAACGATCACAACCACAATCACAACACAACACAATTACTATATCAAACAACCACAATACTACCATAACGACCGACACACTAGACCATCTACAGAAACTGAGTAGGCGAACCTACCTTTAAGCAACTGCAACCAATCCATGCCGACAGATAACATATCCAGCGACCAAGCAAAGCCTATAACCACCATACAAATATCTATTACTAACAAGCAAACCCTAACTATAGAGACAAAGCCACGGATGATGACTATGACATACCTATTAGGGAGAAACTCAGCGAAAGACCGCTACCCGACTCAAGAGACGCTCTCCTAAGGCACAAGAATCTTCACAAAGGTTTCCATGGAGGTTTTGAGGTGAAGGGAAGGGAAAGAGGCGACTGAAGGATAGGAGGAAAGTGGCGGAAGTGATTTGCGGATTTAACAAAACGCTGAAAACCCGGCACTCGATCGAGTACCCAACATACTCGATCGAGTATCCCCCTACTCGATCGAGTAACCTAGCTACTCGATCGAGTAGCCTCTACTCTATCGAGTACCACTCTTAACACGCACCCCGAAATGGTTTTGGCATACTTTCCTAAGATTACTCCCGCTCCCAAGGACAGTCAACGCTGGTCAAAGGGTCCCTAAAAGGACGGGTATTACACCTACTATGCATATTCTATGAGGTTTAGTGCCCTTTGTAAGAGAGGAGCATTAACCTTGCCTAAACGGAGTGAAACGAGCTAAACTGATAACATCCAACGATCAAGAATCAAAGAGGATACCAATACTAAAGGCTCAAGTCAATCAAATAAGTAATTGGACAATGACTAAGGATCCCCACGACCCATGAAGGACCCCCACGAATTAGAAAGGAGCCATTATAAGAGGAAATTGCTTGGAACCAAACCAAGACTTGCTTATTTGGCTCTAAAACTATTCTAGATGAAACCGCGTCGAAAAATCAAGTGGTATAGGCTTTTGAATCACTCCAATAGGAGTCCTGATAAGGAAATGAGGTCCGTTTTACAATCCGAGCTCAAATAGACAAGCTGACCCTCGGGACGCCCGACCTTAGCAGAGGTCGCCCGGATTGTTGGGCAGGAAGATTGTCTTCGTAACGGGGAGTCGTGGGGCTCCTTAAGGACTTGCAAAGCGCTAAATTTAATTAAAGCGTCTAACCGTCATTTAAACACATAGTTAACCTAATCCTTGTACTACTATATATACTCCATTTGTAATAATCAAGAGATTAAGTTTTCTTAGATTAGATTAGGAGTAGATTAGAATAGATTAATCTTAATCATTACACAAATTGCACCTTAATCTTTCCTTATTATTGTTTAAAATTTCTTATTGGGTAATTGAAGATTATTGGGTTAT
The DNA here is from genome assembly GCF_048544455.1 of Silene latifolia. Lineage (NCBI taxonomy): Eukaryota > Viridiplantae > Streptophyta > Magnoliopsida > Caryophyllales > Caryophyllaceae > Silene > Silene latifolia. Next base: position 167,753,032 of record NC_133536.1, read on the forward strand.
TATTGGAGAATTGACAACTCTTCATCAATCAATCACGGTCTCTTCTATTATTATTTCCTTTCCATTTGTTCATCTTAAGATTGGTATAATTCCTTCATTCTTTACTTCTTTATTGTTTATTGTTTCACTCTTTCATCATGTTTATACTTGTTAAGATGATTGACATCATTGTTAACCTGTCTTCCATGATAATGAGAGTAGTTTTCTAACTAGGGATTAGTGGGAAATTAGGGGAGCTAATCATGGGAAGCTTTATGCTTAATGAGTTCATATGAATGTTTGCTTATTGTTTTCAAACTTATGCACATGTCATGTTTGATGACATTCTTGATTGAGAACCTAGCATGTTTCTTTTATCCTTTCACAAGACTTGTAAGACATAAACCAACTCAAGGCTTGTTAGACCATGCATATAGTAAGTCGATTGTAGGTGTTGTAAAGTCTTGACCGACTTAGCTCCGGGACCCAAACCTCCTAGGACTCATTTATGTTATCTCACCATGAATAGGGAAAACCAAGTCGACTTGTAGATGTTGTAAATTCTTGACCGACTCGGCTCCGATACCTACGTTTCTCCTAGAAATCGTAAGATATACACTAAATTGATTCCAACAATAGTAATTGCTTGCATCTATGAAACTTGTTTGTTTGATCTCACCATGATTCCCTAGTATTGTTTATCATTTGATCACACCCTTATTTTTATTGCTTGTTTTACCTTTCATTGTTTTTCATTGCTTTCATTAGTTTATGTTGGACCTTTAGTCCTAATTAATTGTTTTGATAATGACAGTAATGATTTGTATGTGGACTTAATATATAAACATATGCGTGTAATTGTGTGCTTAAGTTTTTATTTAGAAAGGAACAATTACAAGACGCAAGCTTGAAGTTTGGACCAAAGAGGTACAACTTCAAATATACTTGATCGATGTTTTCAAGCGAGATCAAGATTGAAAATCAACCACGAGACTCAAGATGAGAGACTTGTGAAGAGACGATTCGTGTACTGAAGATCTACTGAAGATTAGTTAGTATAGGTCGTCATCCGGTAATGGTTTTACTTTGTTTGATTTAAAGGTTAATGAAGTTATGACCTAATAGACATAACTTCATTGCTAGACAAAAATGACGCGTTAATTTTTGGAAAATATATTTTTAATGGTTTATAAAAATAAGAGAGTATTTATTTGGTTGGAATTAATTAATTAGAATTTAAGTTAAATAAACTATTGGTTTGTAATACGATATTTATATCGTCATGCAACCTAGGGCTTTAACTAAATTCTATCTCGATTTGTTGCGGGCTAAAGAAGCAAGTAATGGACCGATGGAGGCCTAGAGGCCGGCCAAACCCTAGTGGCCGAACCCTAGGTGGGCCGAACACTAGGAGGCCGAAACCCTAGGGTGGCCGAATCCCTAGGGAGGCCAAACTCCTTCCTTTGCTTCTTACTTGTTCATCAAGTCATTTGTTTCCAGAACATTCCTATGCCCTAATTCCAGAACATTCCAAACCCTAATCCTCTCTACTATAAATACTCTCATTCATTCAACATTAATTGTTGACACACACATCTACGAATTTCAAAGAGAGAAAATATTTTAAGCAAAAATCATTTGAGCTTTAATTCTTATTTTCATATTTGCTTATACAAAAATCACGCATCAAATTTGTCAATCACTCGAAGGAAAATCGTTATAGGATATTAAATACACAAGGATAGTATACTCACTCGCATAACGTGAGATTAGTATTTGTCGTTGTATTTTTCTTATTAATGTAAGAGCAACCTAGAGTATTTAGCGATACTCAATCTGAGTTATAATCATATAGTTGATTATACGAGTGGATTGGTAATTTTTGTAATCCGGAGAAAGGTACTAAAAATTATTAATCGAGAATAGTGGACGTAGGTTTCGACTTGTGAAACTGAACCACTTCAAAATCCTGTGTGTCTTTCTTTCTCTCTCTCTTTATTATTGTTATTTCGATTTTGCACTTATTATTAATAATTTAATTAGTTGATTTTAATCAATAAAATCAAGTAATTAATTTATATCATATATTTCGAAAAAGCGGTCATCGTTTTTAATACTCAATTCACCCCCCCTTCTTTCGTATTCGATCAATAGACTCCACAATTGGTATCAGAGCCTCGTGCTCTTGATAGCCTAACAGCTAGAGTTGATCGTTTTTTTTGTAGTCTATTTATCGTCTTTTCCGCTGCATTTATTTTTTATCAAATGGATTCCAAACACCTAAAGTGTCCTATATTCAATGGGAAGAACTATGGTTTATGGAAAAATATGATGACCCACTTCATTAAGGGAAACGACTGGGAGTGTTGGTTGATTATCAAGAATGGTCCTAATAAGATCTTACTTGCAACCAGTAATGGCACTACCGTCGAAAAGAAAGAAGAAGACTATATTGAGGCGGATTATAAAAAGGTGGAAGAATTCAAAAGCAATAAGCTTATTGCAAAACGGTATGATTGCCACTGAATTCGATCGTTTCTCAACCAGTTCATCTGCCAAGGAAATATGGGATGGTCTAGAATTAGCCTATGAGGGAACCACTGTTGTCAAAAAGCAACGTATGGCATTACTAATGCGAAAATACGAGCTGTTTGCCATGGAGCAAAACGAGTCGTTGATAGCATGTCCTCTCGCTTTTCTAGCATCATCAATGAGCTAAAGAATTTAGGAAAAACTTTTGACTCTGAGGAAATTGCTAGAAAAATACTCAGAAGTATGTCTCGCAGATGGAGACATAAAGTATCTGTCATAGAAGAATGTAAGGACCTAACTTCATTATCCTATCAGGAGCTACTCGGAACCTTAATGGCTCACGAGATTACTCTTAATCAGGATGAGGAGGAAGTTGGCACAAGCAAAAAGATGGCCTTACAAGCTGAGTCTATCAAGATTAATGATTCTTCGGATATTGAAGATGAAACCGTTTTGTTTGTTAAACGTTTTAAGAAAAAGGCTTTCTTTCAAAATCAAAATAAAACAAATAACAAATCAAAACAAACTCCCAAGAAAAATTTTGAGTCAAAAGGGTCTTTCTCTAATCGTGGATGCTTCAAATGTGGTGAAAATGATCACATGATCAAAGATTGCCCTACATGGAAGAAAATTAAAGACAAAAATCTACGTGACAAAACAAAGAAAGAATTCAGGCAAGTTATGATGGCATATTGTTGGGGAGACTTGGACTTTGAAGATGGCGAATCCGAAGATGAAGAAGAAACTGCCAACGTTTGTCTAACTAACGTCAGTCTTGACCTATTCTCCGAAAGCGACGATGAAAGCAATCTTCAAATGCTGAGAGATGTCTTGTTGGAAATTCAGATTCAGATTCAGAGGATGAAGAGGTAAATTATCTTGACCTTAAAAAGCGTGTTAGGAAACTTTCTAAGGATAATTTACTTAAGTGTTGTGAACATTCCCTTGATCACTGTCATGAACAAAGTCTAGAGTTAAAAGACCTTAAGGAACAGATTTTAGATATTGCTTTGAGGAAAACCAACTTCAAAGCCAACGCCAAAGGCTCAAATCTAAAGTTATGGCTGCTCCAAATTATAACTTCGAGACATGACAAATCTTTGAGAAGAACGCTCTTGAATCAAAAGTTAAGGCTAGTGAAGCCATAACTTCAGAGCTCAAACTTAACATTAAGAATCTTCAAGCTAAAGTTACGGCTAGTGATGCCATGACTTCAGAGCTTAAACTCAACATTAAGCATCTTCAAGCTAAAGTTACAGCTAGTGATGCTATAAATTCTGAGCTGAAGAAAGTCAATGAGATTTTAAAAGATGAGCTTAATGGCAAAGATAGTGTGGTTTCCGAACACAAGAGAGAAATTGTATTTCTCTCTAAGCAATTGGATGAAACTAGTAATAGCATGTCCAAACTTAAGGAACAACATGAAATTGAGAAACGTGTCTTAAATGAACGTTTTGATAAATTTCGTGATAACTTTGAGAAAGGTAGCTCTTCCAAGGATTCAAATGAAGACCATTCAAAATGTGAAAAAGAAATTGAGTCCTTGAAAGAATTACTTTTACATGCTCGAAAAGTTCATGATAAGTGGAAAGGAAGCACAAAGGTTTTAAACTTCCTTACTGAACAATCCGACAATAACATGAAGATGGGACTTGGTCATGAATGCTACAGTCGTAGAGACCATGATAAATGCAAATCCAATCCTTGTGAAAATGATTTCAGAAAAAGAAAATACGTTAATCTCCCAGAATACTTGATTTGCAATTACTGTGTGGCTCTCTTTGGACATATACAAGTCAATTGTGTCAAACTTGCTTGGGATAAGAAAAAGAATGTTGAAACTGTTAAGACTTGTGATTTCATAGTAGAAGATGATGTCTCTACCATAGATGAAACCAACGACAATGAAGAACGCAATAATGAGTTTAGATGGACTTATGATATGGCTTTTGATTACTCATCTATTCCTTCAAAATCAACCAAAATGAATGAGAATCGAAAGCATACATTCAAGCCCAAAGTTCAAAACCTTAAACCTAGAGCGTCTCATGAAGGTACTAGACCTAGAACTACTTTTGTTAGAGCAAAACCTAAAGTACCTTATGTTCCGATTGTTAGACAACAACCAAGACAACCCAATGTCAAAGCCAAAAGAATAATAAGACAAGTATGGGTTAGAAAGGATCAAATATATAGAATTACTAACCATAAAGGACCCAACTTAGCTTGGGTACCTAAAAGTTGTATTTGATTCATTTGCAGGAAGAAGTGAAAGAAAATAATTTATGGTATCTCGACAGTGTGGGGTAATATCCGTATAATACCCTTTAATTATAGGATTATAACGCAAAATTTACATGTGATTATAGTCATAAAACGAATAACATGATGAAACGATTAAGCAATAGGAATAACCTTCGGTCCTAGTGCAAAATGGCAATGAGAGATCAAGGTAGATCTCCTCCTAATTGTTGCACCCAAGATAGTCCGAGAAATGCCCTTGTGCTAGAGTGAATCCCCTAATTGCCTTGCAATATTGAGGGGATTGTTTTGTGAGTTTGTGTTGGATGAGAGATCCGAATTTCTGAGAGGCACTTTCTCAAAAACCCTAGAATTTTTACAAATGAAATGATTAGGTTAGAAGGGAGGAGAAACTCTCCCTTTTGTTCTCCTAATCTCGGTTTGGCCGAGTGGATCAAGGGGGAAATGGGCTTCCATTTTCTCCTTATGTTTAACTCGTGGTCTGAGGCTAAAATGTATACGACGCGGTGTTTATTATAAACTGTTATCGGTTATCGGAAATTAAGGCATCAACTAATAATACGGGTTAGTTGAATTATTAATACATGTCCGACAAAACAGTATTGTATAATTATATTCAATATACATTTAATTAAATATAAAACGCTTATATTCAATTTTACGAATTAACCGCTTAATTCGTCTTAGCCATTATTATTTAATCCGTATTAAATAAAATATCTCAACATCACATTTTGACTAATTATTAGTCAAATAACTCAGACTAACTGGTTAGTCAAAATTGGCATCTACATGACTGTATTTTCATACCGTCACATCTCTCAAACGTATCCTATAGGTGTGACTTTTAGGGACCAGTTGATCACCGCCATCTGTATGACAATAACGTCAAACTTATCTAGCAAGCCAACCGTTATTGATAAACGTGGATCAACTGATAATAATACCAAAAGTATGCCCTTTGATCCTTTTAGAGATTTATAAGTCCTTGCACTAACTGTTAAGGACACCAGCCCCAACAGACAGTGGATGCTCGAGACATATGACAGGAGACAGAAGTCTTTTTCTTTCACTAGAGCCCTTCTTTGGTGGCAAAGTTACCTTTGGAGATAACAAGAAGGGTATGATTATTGGAGTAGGAAAAATTGGAATTTCAACCTCTTACTCAATCGATAAAGTATATCTGGTAAGTGGTCTTAAACACAATTTACTTAGCATTTCTCAATTATGTGACAAAGGAAATAGAGTTGTTTTTCATGTCGATGTTTGTCGTATCATAATTGAAGGTACTAGTAATGTTTTACTTGAGGGTCACCGTATGAGGAATGTGTATATGATTGACTTAAATGTTGTCAATACAAATTCCTTTACGTGTATGAAAGTAACTTCTGATGAGTCTTGCTTGTGGCACAAGAGGTTTGCACACGTTAGTCCAACTATTTTAAAGAAACTTAAGTCCATGGATTTAGTTGAAGGCTTGCCCTCAATTAATTTCGAGCAAGAGACAATGTGTGACTCATGTGCCCGCTGCAAACATGTTAAATCCTCTTTTAAACCTAAAAGAATAGTTAGCACTAAACGACCACTTGAGATGGTACACATGGATTTATGTGGACCTATGAGAGTTAGAAGCCGTGGTGGATCAAAGTATGTATTTGTTCTAGTCGATGATTACTCAAGGTACGTCTGGCCAATCTTTCTTTCTTCTAAAGATGAAACTTTCGATGAATTTGTGGTATTAATGAAGCTTGCCCAAAATAGATATGATAATAAGCTTATTTCTATTCGGACGGATCACGGCACGGAATTTGACAATCAATTATTTATAGAATATTGTAGGGAAAATGGTGTGGGGCATAACTTCTCCGCACCACGTACCCCACAACAAAATGGTGTCGTGGAACGTATGAATCGAACCCTAGAGGATATGGCTCGTACTATGCTCTTGTGTAGTGGCCTTCCTAGAAGCTTTTGGGCGGAAGTTTAGTAGTACCGCATGCTATGTGCATAATAGAGCTATGATCCGACCTGTTTTGAAAAAGACTCCCTATGAACTTTTAAGAGGGAGAAAACCCAATATATCACATCTCCGTTGCTTCGGGAGCAAATGTTTTGTTCATAATAATGGAAAAGAAAATTTAGGAAAATTTGACCCCGAAGTGATGAAGTCTGTTTTTCGGGATATTCGGATCATAGTAAAGCTTACAAAGTGTTCAATAAAAGAACCTTGCGCATAGAAGAAAGTGTTCATGTTCGCTTTGACGAAGATAATGTGCTTGATAAAGCTGAACAGGAAGAAGAGGATCCAGATGAGCCCCATTTCTTTCTAGCAAGAAATGAGCCTTTAAATGAAGAAGAAGATATTCAAGGTATCAATGATGAACTAGAAAATTATGCAAATAATCCTAAGAGAAGTGATGAGTCTATAGTTAATGATACTATCGACCCTTCCTTGGATAAAGAAAGAGATCTTGAAGTTATACCTAATGATGTTGTAACTTCCGATCCAAATTATGATATTTCTAATGAAGTTAGTGATGCTTCTGAAGAAAATCCCGAGTCCAACTCAGGGGGAACAAATCATGATTCTTCGTCTGCAGATGATGCTAGTCCATCAAATGATAATGAGCCTAGAGTTCTCAAAAAGTGGAAACATCAAAGCTCCCACCCTTTGGACAAAATCCTAGGGGATCTAGAGCAAGGCATTAAAACTAGAAGGTCCTTGAATAATTTCTGCTCGTTCTTTTCATTTCTATCAACCATTGAACCTACCAATATTAAAGAAGCTCTTGCTGAACCTTATTGGATAACCGCTATGCAAGATGAGCTTCAACAATTCGAACGCAATAAAGTATGGCACTTAGTGCCACGACCTAGTGATCGAACTGTTATTGGTACTAGATGGGTGTTTAGAAACAAATTGGACGATACAGGACTTATTACAAGAAACAAGGCACGACTAGTTGTCCAAGGCTACAATCAACAGGAAGGGATCGATTATGATGAGACCTTTGCACCTGTAGCGAGACTTGAGGCTATACGTCTCATTATTGCCTTTGCTGCTCATAAAGGAATGAAACTGTTCCAAATGGACGTTAAGACAGCATTTCTTAATGGTTATTTGGAGGAAGAAGTCTATGTAGAACAACCTCCTGGGTTTTTAGATAGCAAGTTTCAAAACCATGTCTATAAATTAGACAAAGCTTTATATGGTTTGAAACAAGCTCCAAGGGCATGGTATGACAGATTATCCAAGTTTTTGTTACAAAATAATTTTACAAGAGGATCTGTCGATAAAACCTTGTTCCTAAAATCCGAGGGTTCAAATTTACTTGTTGTACAAATTTATGTAGACGATATTATATTCGGTTTTACTAATAAAAAATTGTGCTAGTATTTTTCTGATCTAATGACTTCTGAGTTTGAAATGAGCATGATGGGAGAACTGAAGTACTTTTTAGGCTTACAAATTCAACAAACAAAGGATGGTATAAAGATACACCAACAGAAATATATCAAGGAACTAATCCGAAAGTTCGGTATGGAAAATGCAAAATCATACGATACACCTATGGTACCTGAAAAGAAGATGACTATAGATGAACATGGTAAGTGTGTCGATGAGACTACATATCGAGGTATGATTGGTTCACTTTTATATTTAACTCAAGTCGTCCGATATAATGTTTAGTGTATGTGTACATGCGCGATTTCAATCGTGCCCTAAAGAATCACATATGATTGCGGTTAAACGTATCTTGAGATATTTAATTGGTACATCTAATTTATATTTATGGTATCCACTTGAGTGTAATTTCGATCTAGTAGGATATTCGGATGCAGATTATCTTTGGATGTTCTTTAGATAGGAAAAGCACTTCTGGGTATGCAACGTTTGTTGGACCTTGTATTATCACATGGGGATCAAAGAAGCAAAATTCAGTTGCAATGTCTACTGCTGAAGCCGAGTATGTGTCTGCAGGACTGGTATGTTCTCAATTACTTTGGTTAAAGCAACAACTATGTGATTATGGTATAAATGTAGGTCGTATGCCTATTATGTGTGACAATACGAGTGCTATAGTAATCTCTAAGAACCCCGCCTTGAGACTCGAGGACCAAACATATAGATATTCGACACCATTTTCTACGGGATCATGTAGAGAAAGGCAACATTTCACTTGAATTTTGTAGTCTTGAAAGGCAATGGGCTGATATCTTGACTAAGGCATTAGCTAGAAAACGCTTTGAGTTATTGAGACTTGAGATTGGTTTAATTAGTGATAATTAAATCCGTCATAATTATGTCCGGGAACTGAATGACTGCTAGGAAGATAAGATTGTACGATTGTGTCCGTATATTTTTGTTGCAAGTTTAATTATGTTAAATAATATTTATTTTACGTGTTATATCTTGCTTATGTGTATGGTAGTATTTTATATTCTGCATAATCACATTTCCTTACAAAAATCGACAAAATCTACAATAAACTGCCTAATATAATAAAGATATTTCTATCTTATTATATTCCTACACAAATCCTGCCTAAACTCCAATACAAAAGATTCCTTCCTAATCTTATATCAAATAGGAGATAATGCCAAAAAAAAAAAAAAAAAAAAAGGAAGTGCGAAAAAAAAAAAAGGAAACGCACGAAAAAAAAAAAAAAAAAAAAAAAAAAAAAAAAAGCACAAAAAAAAAAAAAAAAAAAAAAGGAAAGATGCCGAAAAAAAAAGGGCATTAAAGAAATAAGGAAATTGGTATTATTTTCTATCTTTTAAGGAATCCTATTCTTACCTAAACTCAAATTCTTTATGCTATATATACCCCTTTAATCTCACCATAATTCTCATCAATTATAATTCTCTAAACCCTAATTACCTTTTACTACTCTCTTTAATTCTCATAATGACTAATCAACCTACAACCCGTTTTCAATCAAAGAAACATGTTGTTATTCGAAAGAAGGTAAGCCAATCACCACCTCGCACCCGCTCCACCTCACCGGCCGAACCACCCCGTTCCCCACGGTCCAACGTCGACCAACCCTCCAACCTCATCAAGCGACGAAAATTGTTTAAGGGTAAGGGAACGACGGTTTCGGAAATTTAGGTAAGTTCAAAGACTGAGAACTATAAACTTCAAGATGGTTCTTCACGTATTCTTTACGCACAGCATATGGATGATTACACCAACAATGGACTAAATAATCTTAGACTAACTCAAGGAGAAAGAAGAGATGTCAATCAAGTTGCTCAATATCGCATTCACGCAGGACGAGTATATTCGATTGATTGGTTAAAGAAATACAAAGCACTTGGTTTTTTCAGAAATTTTCTCAAGGATAAGGATGGGAAAATATTGTTGCTGTAAGTGGTCCTGTCTTTCCTGTTGAAGTATATCAATTTTATGCTTCTGTTCATCTTAAGGAAGGAAATTTGCTTGCTGTGGTCAATGAGACTTCCATAAAAGTCTCACCTGGTGATTTCTGCGACTTGGCTCGAGTTCCTGAAGGAGGAATCGAAGTCAATCCAAGCGTAGAATGGGGAGGTATTTTACCTGAAAAAAGGTTGATAGTGAAACGGTACTTCAAACAAGATGCAACTTAAATGCGAGACTATCTTGACTGCAAAGTTGTCGCCTAAATTGAGGTTCTTTTTGAACTTTATTTGGAGTACTATTGTCCCTAGAAAAGAAGGTAGAGATAAATTCGGGGCACATGAGATGATTATTATGAAGGCTTGGCTTGAAGGAGAAAAGGTTAGTCTACCCTTGCTTGTGTTTCATAAAATTATACAAGCTAGTGTAACGGCTAAGCTGGATGATTTTGCTTCTACTTTAAGTTTGCCTTATGGGAATTGGATATCTCGAATTTTGGAGAAGAAAGGAGTAATTGGGAAGCAGAGTTATGGAGTTATCACTAATGACGAGATGAGCGATCTCTATTTATCTTATATGAAACTCGTTATTAATGGCAACGAATTAGGTTTTGAGACAAAAGGAGAAAAAGGAGAAAAAGAAGGAAAAAGCAATGTGAGTTTTGATATGTTGGATTCTAAGATGGATTCAAACTTTACTTCTATTGTTAGACGGATTAATGAACAAGACAAGAAATTGGAAGAATTGTTTGACCTAATTAAAAAGGAAAGGAGAGTTGATACTAGTGGACCAAGTGAAGTCAGCCCGGCGCATTTAAAGACCGTGTTGTCACGGTTTGAAACACGACTCGACAGTGTTTGTAAGGCCGCCGTACGAACTCACTCTGAGTCTGTTCAAATAAAGGAAGGTATGGCTAGTTTGGTTAAGTTTGGTGATGATCTTTTGCAATCTGGGAAGGAGATGAGGTCTGAGATGCAAACTATATATGAAGCAGTTAAAGCAATGACTTTGAGGATTGGTAACTTTGATACTCGATTAACCGCTCAAGCTGCACTTCTCGACCATTGTCATGCACGACTCGAGGACTTGGAATACCGCACCCGACCACGGTCCAACCCGCCAAGCCCGCGATACCCTTGACCTTCTTGCCCTAATCCATTCACCTTAGCCTTATCTTTTTAATTCCTTTGCTCACAATAAAAATCCATTCTTATGGATATTAGCTTTTTCAATTCCGCATTATTCCTTGTGTGAATTCAGTTTATAATATTATTATGCTAGTTAAGAACTAGATTACGTTTAATATAATATGTTTTTCATGATTAATTCTTGTTTCATAATATATTATTCTGGTCGTTTTATGTTTGTTCTTATCTTTTCAATGATGCCAAGAGGGGGAATTGTTTTTATGATTTGCGACCGTCTCAAAGTTAATTCTCTCATGGCGTTCTATAGTTATAACTTTGAAGAGATTATTAGTTTCTACGCTCAACTGTTCTATAATTTGGGAAGTATTATGTTGAGGGGGAACTAGACTTAGACACAAATCATAGGAGACTTGTCATCATCAAAAAGGGGGAATTTGTTGGACCTTTAGTCCTAATTAATTGTTTTGATAATGACAGTAATGATTTGTATGTGGACTTAATATATAAACATATGCGTGTGATTGTGTGCTTAAGTTTTTATTTAGAAAGGAACAATTACAAGACGCAAGCTTGAAGTTTGGACCAAAGATGTTTAACTTCAAATATACTTGATCGATGTTTTCAAGCGAGATCAAGATTGAAAATCAACCACGAGACTCAAGATGAGAGACTTGTGAAGAGACGATTCGTGTACTGAAGATCTACTGAAGATTAGTTAGTATAGGTCGTCATCCGGTAATGGTTTTACTTTGTTTGATTTAAAGGTTAATGAAGTTATGACCTAATAGACATAACTTCATTGCTAGACAAAAATGATGCGTTAATTTTTGGAAAATATATTTTTAATGGTTTATAAAAATAAGAGAGTATTTATTTGGTTGGAATTAATTAATTAGAATTTAAGTTAAATAAACTATTGGTTTGTAATACGATATTTATATCGTCATGCAACCTAGGGCTTTAACTAAATTCTATCTCGATTTGTTGCGGGCTAAAGAAGCAAGTAATGGACCGATGGAGGCCTAGAGGCCGGCCAAACCCAGTGGCCGAACCCTAGGTGGGCCGAACACTAGGAGGCCGAAACCCTAGGGTGGCCGAATCCCTAGGGAGGCCAAACTCCTTCCTTTGCTTCTTACTTGTTCATCAAGTCATTTGTTTCCAGAACATTCCTATGCCCTAATTCCAGAACATTCCAAACCCTAATCCTCTCTACTATAAATACTCTCATTCATTCAACATTAATTGTTGACACACACATCTACAAATTTCAAAGAGAGAAAAATATTTTAAGCAAAAATCATTTGAGCTTTAATTCTTATTTTCATATTTGCTTATACAAAAATCACGCATCAAATTTGTCAATCACTCGAAGGAAAATCGTTATAGGATATTAAATACACAAGGATAGTATACTCACTCGCATAACGTGAGATTAGTATTTGTCGTTGTATTTTTCTTATTAACGTAAGAGCAACCTAGAGTATTTAGCGATACTCAATCTGAGTTATAATCATATAGTTGATTATACGAGTGGATTGGTAATTTTTGTAATCCGGAGAAAGGTACTAAAAATTATTAATCGAGAATAGTGGACGTAGGTTTCGACTTGTGAAACTGAACCACTTCAAAATCCTGTGTGTCTTTCTTTCTCTCTCTCTTTATTATTGTTATTTCGATTTTGCACTTATTATTAATAATTTAATTAGTTGATTTTAATCAATAAAATCAAGTAATTAATTTATATCATATATTTCGAAAAAGCGGTCATCGTTTTTAATACTCAATTCACCCCCCCCTCTTTCGTATTCGATCAATAGACTCCACAGTTTAGAATCTTCAACTCAAACCAATCATGAAACCCTAGTGCAACTACAACTAGATTGAACAATTTGAGTACCTTCGTCCTTTGGGTTCGACCCCGACTTACTTGTTATGCTAGTAGTTGGGTATAAATGTGATTGAGAGTATACAATGACACGTTCATCAAATAGCTAAGTTATAATTAATGCGGATGGCTATCTTTCATCTCATATTTATCATCAAAAACCACTAAATTAAGAGTAGGTTAAATTTAATTTTTTCTTAACTAGTGTAATATTTTCTTAATTAGTTCTTAATCATTTGTTAATCTAGTTTAGATCTTTGAATTATTTGAGTTTTGCGTTGAAGATTAGTGACTGCAAGTCTTCATCTTTATCCAAGATTTCTTCTTTATTTCTCCATTTATTGGTCATTTATTCCCTTAAGTAGTAGGTATAATTTCTAATCACTCATTTAGATACTTTGTCAACCCTTGTTTAATCTTTATTCACTTGTCTTACATCATCATGTTTAGTTTTGATTCAACGATTGTTGTTATATTTAGCATGTTTATGTTAAGTATAAGTAAGTAGTGATTGGGTTAGGGTTAATATATAGAGGATTATAGAGGATGATTAGGGATTAATCTATGTATGTTGGGCTTAATTATTGATTAGTGGTTGTATTCCCAATACTAACACCCTACTTGTTTGTTCAAATGTGTGAATGAATGTTTACATATTTTTATTACTTGTTTACCACACTTATAAGATAGAAAATCTTTAAGTGATGCTAGAACTATGCTTGTATGAGTAGAATGACTCAGTATACGCGAGAGCTAGTTAAAGTCATATAGGTAGGATCTTAAGATCGAGAGACTCGATCCACTAGGCCAAATAAAGCTCTAATCAACTTAAGACCCAACTACTAGACCCTAATATACCATATATGAACTCATTACTACTACACTGGATCCACTAGACCAAATCTTTTATCTTACTTATTCTCTTAGTATAGAGGGGATGGTTACATGCCTTTTATTTAGAAAAGCTAATTTATTTTCTAGGTAAGCCATGAGATATATGATAGCCTTGAAGCCCACATGATTTACTTGTTATAAATAGCATGTAGTCCGTAGCTTGGATAATTCCGATCCCGTCTTACTTTCATATATATACAAAAGTGATAAAAGTGTTTTGTCTATATTCCGAGGTTGTCTCAAGAGTTGATAACATTATATTTATTTACCTGTGTGGATACACTAGAGACTCTGTATTTTCATGGTTAAGCCAAAATATTATCTACAAATAAAATATGTGTTACATTACCCCTTTTGTTGCAAGCTTTTAAATGCAATTGATTGTAAACTAGTGTAGATTCCCGTGCTACAGCACGGTATTTTTTAGTTTTGTTTTATAAAGAGGCATTCTCGTTAAATTAATTGCATAAATTAACTGTATCTTTAATGTTATAATGTACTAATATAAACTTAGTAAGAGCTAGAAAATGAAAGTTTATTACCATCAAAAGACACTTTAAGTTAAGTTATTTTTGTCTTAAACCATTATTATTTTACTATAAAAATTAACTCTGTAATGATATATCATTGCATGAAACTAATTTATGACATTAAATTACAATTAAGCGATGTAAAAATGTAAAATCTAATTAAAACGCATATAACCTTATAACAAAAACAGGTAAAAACAATATAATACACACTTAAAAAGACGATTTACGAATAATTAGACTAATATTTTTCTTACTTTTAATAAAAAAAATACATAAAAATTGTTACGTCCTTTAAAATATACACCATATTTAGAGTGTAACTGATGAAGGATAATTTAAGAAACAGATTTACGTAATTTTAGGGTGTGAGTGATGACAATAATTATATTAAAGACCGCATAATAAGCAGGTTTGCGTAATTTTAGAGTATAACTGATGAAAAATACTACGGAGTAATATTTATGGAAATGGAAATGATTGCATAATAAATTATAGATTTTAATGAAAAAGTCATAAGTATGAATTTTAATTAAAAATTAGAGTTTAATTATAAGAATATATTGATTGAAAAGATAATAATGTAATGATTTTTTTTTTACTTGTTACCTTATTTAGCTAGATGCCTTTTGGAGGAAAAACTAAGAGAATTTGTATTCTCTTAATAGTAGCGAGATGTAATTGATATGTTGTAAAGATTGCATAATATATTAGGGGTAAATGATATGATGTTATTTTTTCGGATTTGATCTCTGATGAATTGATGTGAGATATTGTATATTGGGGGTAATTTATTGTGATTTGAGATTTTCGAAATAATATAAGGTGTTGTTTGGCCTTGCTTATGGAAAATGACTTTTCCTTTTCAAAAGGAGTTTATTCACAAGTTACTTTTCGGAAAAGTTTTAGTTGTTTGGCCATACTTTTGTAAAAGCGGTTTCTCACAAAATTTATATGTTTGGCCCAACTACTTTAATACAACTTTTGTTTGCTTATTTGCTTCTTTATGTAAAAAGTAGAAGTAGAAGTAGTAAATATCTACTTCACCTTTTGGGGGTGAATAATCACTTTTTGACTTCTCAAAAGCACTTTTAAAACTCTCTAATTTACCATGTTTGGCCAAGCTACTACTTTTTCAATTACAAAAGCATTTTTTAAGCTTGGCCAAACAGCACCATAGTTAGCATTGCATAATTTGTGGAGCAAATTATAAGCTTGTTTCCATATAGGAACGGGTAATTAGAAAAGTCAAATATTATTTTTTTTGGTTCTAACGTTAGAATGTTAGTAATGAGATCGGCCAAATCAATGCGAAATCAATTTGTTTCCATACAGGATTGTATAATTAGAATAGTCAAAGATTATTTTTTTTGGTGCAAACGTTAGAAAGTTAGTAATGAGATCAGCAAAATCAATGCAAAATCAATTAGTATAAATATTGGGCCCAACTTAGAACGTGATTTGTGGTGTTTTCAGTCCATAAGCGAGGCCATCAAAGTAGGGAGCACTTGGGCGGGAAAATACTAAGAGAATTTTATCTACAAATAAAATATGTGTTACATTACCCCTTTTGTTGCAAGCTTTTAAATGCAATTGGTTGTAAAAGTACCACATTTTCCTCTTCTGCTATTACTTATGAAGTACCGCAGCCTTTTCGTCAGAAATCAATAAGGATATGCAGAGTTTTATTTACATCGTCATTTGTTTAAATAATGAATCATGATATTGACAATCAAGAATACTTTTTGGTCTTTTTAGTAATAGAAGAAATCACACTGAAATAAGCAAGAAAGAATAATGTGCCAATTGAATACAGGGCAAGACTACTTGCAAATTTGACAAATGGTAATCTTAGTTGTTTGTGAGTACATCCCTTCGAAGAAGAATAAAAAGAGGTTATTGAGGTAACATATTGTATGAGATTTCTAGAGAGTCTAAGAAGTTCTTTAACGCCAAGATGATGTCTGATCTTCGGTTGACTTTTTCTTGAAAATCTTGGAAATTCATGGTATGATTGATGTACAGAGTCATATTGATCTTATTCATATTCTCTATATCTTTTACTACCAAATTGTGGTCCTTGTACCACTTGTACCAATGTTGCTCCAAATACCTACATAGAACCACATTAAAGGATCCAGATTCTCGTGTATGATTGACAAAAAAAAAATAGACACAACATAATTACCACATTGCGTCAAAGTCTACCGCCTATGGCAAATTAAATTAGATTGACACTTGCAGGTACGTAATTTTATCTTTGTTCGAAAGCAAAGAGAGATTGTTTCAGAATGACCTATATGAAAATTGGCTCAAGATTTGTGTCGACCAATTGTCAAACATTTAAAATTCCTAGTTACAAAATGTCTCTTACAGCTCAGTATAAGTTATTTGTTTAGGTAAGCTGATGCAAGAAACAATAATATATGGTATTCATTTGATAAGAGTTGAGCATGTCTATTCAGCATTTCCCTTGCCATTCTACTAATAGAGGATATAATCTCATTGGAAGGCAAAAGCCTGAGTGACCTTCATTATTGCGACTTATCGCTTTTGGATTGTATCCGATTCGACGAGACACGCAAGGATTTGGGCATGGGATCCGTAACTACTCCTTACACACTGAAACACGCCGATACTTCTTCCATAACACCCAAAAAGAGAGGCTCTTCCGAAAAGACTTGATCAAAACACTATATAAATCATCTATACTACTCCGTATTATGGTGTTTGATGATTTTTAACCTTCGGTCAAACCCCATTCTATTTAACTTTAAAAGAATCGAATATTAGGCATCGTTGTTAGATTTTCACATGGGCTTGTATCGTGCCAATCGTAGAGGAGAAAGTGCCTACTTTACAAGTTCAAGGAGGTTCCATCCCAAAACCATTTGGCAATGGTGGAGTAGCTCCTTGGTTTATAAAGTAGATACACTTCTCTCTTTCTCCAATGTATAAGACCAACATTTCATTCTTCACACACCCCTCACATGTAAGATTTAGAGATAAACTATATACAAACCTTCATACTCTGTTCCCCATCCCCTTTTCTCCGATCCCTCCCTTTCCCCTATACGGCTATACCCCTCCCCTCCCTTTTCCGTTATACTTTTTGCTTTCCAAACAACCTCAATGACAAAAGAAAGACAAAAAGAAGATTGGGAAGATGGGGGAATTGTATTAAAATATATAAATTAAATGCTTAGATAGGAGAAGGGCAATTGTCCTTCTATAAACTTACATCTCTATTTTTTCTTTTAGCTCTGTAATCTTTGGCAATGGTGTATTGTAGTCGATCGCGAAGTCGAAAGTATCTCCTTGATCTCGACTCTCATAGTAGTTGCCAATGGCTTTTGTAGCTAGAACTGCATTTGGATAAAAGACCCTTTCCTTATCCACTTTTAAAAAATTTGTTGTTAGGATAGTCATCTTTTCAACTATCAACTGTAACAATAATAAAAAAAAAAAGTTACACCACAGATCGCACAACCAATATTTGAAACTCATCCACATTAAATTATCCACGTGGTTCCCTTTACAAAAAAAAAAAAAAAATATCGTAGTTGGGAAGATTATTAAACGCCAATGAGTAGTATTCCCTCCAATTTTTTTATATCTTTCCATTTTCATTTTTGGAGTCAAATTAGAAAGTTTCACCACAAATAAGTACATATATAAAAGATATCAAAACATAAAACTAAAAATGTTTATAATGATTGTCAAAATCACTTCCACAAAATATAATTTTCAAGAAAAAAAAAGCTATATAAGTGTGTTAAAAAGAACGGTTTGAATATTGTAGTGGAGACAGTGAAAAAGCAAATGAGAAGATTATATATAAAACGGTGTGAGTACATACCATTTCTCCATCGATGAGACAACGATCACTCACATCAAATGGGTGCATAACAAAGACGAATATGATTGATTCAAATACGGCCTTGCAAGTGTTTCCGAAAATAAAAGCGACTGCTATAAGTTGGGAAAACAAGAAAAGAAGAAATTGGGTAGGAGCAATCTCCGTTATAAGAAGCCAAAGTATGATCATCAAAATAATCAAGATTCCGATCAACATCTTGTTAAGGTCATATACAACAGACATGTTATCATTTAAAGTATGTTGAAGTGCCTTTCCATCTTGGTATACTTGAACCTACAATTGGAGGAAGACCAAGGAAGAAAATATAAAATTAATTTCGTTTTCCAAGTACTTTAAATTAAAGTAAACTCCATTTTATTGAAGTAGCTCAGTTTGTTATATGTACAACATTCACAAATATTGAATTCGTATGTGAGTGTAGGAGTCACTATTCTTAGTCGGTGCTCAGATGCAGTTCTAAAATAAACCTAGAAATGCTCCATTATTATTTTACGACACAAGGGTGTTAATACACAGGATAATAAGAGTAGTAGACAAGCCATTAGAGATGGGACAACTTGATTGTCAAACTAGCGATTAGGAAAAAACTATGACATGCCTTTGGTTATTTGACTGATTTCCTTCGTCAATACAAGGTAAAAACCTAGCTCGTAATTTTAAAAAGTGTGCTTGGGAGCGCACGACATACTATGTTGCTAGCTAAAACGTGCAGAACTAGACATTGTATACGGATTATTGAGTTTGATTTTAGATCAGGTCTAATATATTTTCTTTTGTTCGGAATTGACATAGTTTCGTTTTCTATTCGTTTCGGTTGGGTTTATTTCAGTTAAACAGTTTAATCGGTTTGTGTTATTTAGAGTCAGGTATGGGTCAAATAAGGTCAATATCACGTTAGTGTGTTTCAGGTCATAATGTTCTTTAGCTAGTGTCAAAAAAATGGCTCTGTATTCATTACGTTTTTCAAATCGAATGTTATTGTTATTATTATTATTAAATCATTTATGAAAATATAATTATTGCTATTATTGAAACTTTGTTTTGAAGAGAATCATTATTGGATTAGTGAGAAAATTATTGTTGATGTTTGTTGTTATGAGCTCTATTCATCATTTGTATATTATTATTTTTTGTATAAATTGTTGATATATATATATATATATATATATATATATATATATATATATATATATATATATATATATATATATATATATATATATAGAGGCAAGATCCGGTGAGTCCACCTATATTTTTGAGTCTCATGAGTCCACTTATGTATCACACGCTGTACACAAGAATATCACGGAGTATAATTGTAGTATAATTGCTTATATCTGTAATAGAAAGAATTGCTTTCAAGGACCGATGTCGGGATCAAACTAGTGATAAACTGGACATTGATGCAGATGGTCTTCTAAATATTTTTTTTTTTTTGAAAATTGGTCTTCTAAATATTAGTTAGGGGGATATTTAAGCATGTCTGATATGTGAGCATGTGGCCTGCGGCTATTTATTGAATTGAACCCTTGATTTGTGTGCCTGTGCAGCTCTCTTGAGCTAGATTTTGTAAGCTCTTCTCACAAGTTTCAATATTGTGCCTGTAACAGACAGATACATCGGCTTGTTTGGGAACGATAAGAGTGACGGAGTACGAGTCGTATTTTAGCATTGCACATACATGGTTGGAAGAGATATTGGAACATAGAAGAAAGATGACATAAATAGTTGGAAAACAAATAAGGCATTCTTTCATTAAGAGATGGGAACATTGTTACATTTATGCAAGACTCACAATAAGCTATCCTATAAAATAAGTATCAAAGAGTTGGATAATATCAAAAAACTTTTGACAGAGCGATTTTTAATTTTTACGGAGCAGTAGAAA
Source organism: Silene latifolia (assembly GCF_048544455.1). Taxonomy (NCBI): domain Eukaryota; kingdom Viridiplantae; phylum Streptophyta; class Magnoliopsida; order Caryophyllales; family Caryophyllaceae; genus Silene; species Silene latifolia. The sequence goes on from NC_133536.1 coordinate 167,773,410, forward strand.
AGCTTAAGTCTAAGGCCATGATAAAAATTCTGCAGGGTAACAAGCTCTTTTATAGTAGATCTTATAATGGGAACAAAACGAAATGCCAAGGGTTACAAGTTACAAAAAACATTATATCTCGTTACACTAATGGCTCCTATGTAGGAAGGCAGTCAGTCGGATATATACAAACTTATGTCAATTCTAAGAAAAAAAAAATGGTGTAAATTTTCATAGAGTGTATGCATTCCCAATATGGTAATTTTATTTGACGTACAGGCGGAGTAGCGAACGCCAGCGATCTCATCACCATTGGGGTTGTCGATAAAGAAGGTATTGTGACTGATAATGAAGATGGTGAAAGGCGGAATTAGGTTCAGTGGTGTGATATTGTATAGTATAACTCATTATATTGTTTAGTACAACCAATGATATTATTTATCGTAAGGTGTGATATTGTTTTTTATAATTTGTGATACTCTTTTACTGGACTCACAAACTCAGATACAATATCACAGGTTATACTAAACAATATCACAACTTAAATTTTTAAAAAAGAAAAAAAATGATTTTTTTTTTTTTTTTGTAAAAAAAACGTGATATTTTTATATAGAGCGTGTGATACATAAGTGGACTCACGGGACTCAAAAAGATAGGGTGGACTCATGTGATTCTAATTCTATATATATATATATATATATATATATATATATATATATATATATATATATATATATATATATATATATATATATATATATATATATATATATTATCGATCTTGAATAGTCCCCGTTTTTGGGATTGTCTTTGAGCGTTTCACGTCACTTAAGTGGTAAGTATTAGTATTTTCTTGATTGTTGTTTAGAAGAAGTTTGACTTCAATTTCCTTAATGTTCTTTGGATACATATGTAGAGGAGTTGTTTGACTCTACATTGCTTATTTGGAAAAATATAGGGAATTATTGTCGAATTTTCTTCTAATAACAATCACAAAAGATTATTATTTATTAGTGGCATGAAACGTTCAAAGATAGGTTTTGGTTGGAGAAATAAGAACCTCGAATACGGTTAGTTATTAATTTGGAGATTGTTGCATATTGAGGTTATTTTTGGTTGTGGTTGTTCTTTTCGTTGTCGATGTTGTTGCTAGTGGTGGTGGCGTTGTTGTTGTTGTTGTTGCATGTTGTTGTTGTTGTTAATATCGTTATTGTTTCAAGTGTTTGTGTTCTTTTTGTTTTAATGTTATTATTTGTTGTTGTATTAGAACTTTGAATGTGATTTATATGTATGTATTGTACACAAATGTAGACCTCGTACGAATGTACGGTTTTTTAGACTGCCATGTATAGAGAACTTAACAAATTAGAGGATTTTTTACATTTTTACTTTCAATAAAATTGAACAGGTAACTGAAACTATTTTGCCGTCAAATAAGTTACTCCGTATTATAAAAAAAATTGTTATTTTAACTACAAAAACTTATGCTTATTTTTACGCATTAAAGCTTACAAGGAAGCATATAGCTATTTTTGTAAATTTTGTTACAATATACGGATAAACAAATATAAATAAGAAGGGTGAAAAACACAACCTGATTTAATAATATGAGTATAATTTACGTAAGTTTTTAAATATCATATTTACGATATCAAGATACATATATTAGAAAAATGAGATAATATAGAACAAAATACAACTATGAAAGATGCGGGGTTTGATAACACATTGTGACACATGAGGATCATATGTTAAGCCCAATATATATATATTGGGCTTAACATATAGAACAACTTCCTAAAGTTTGGCCCAATATCTAGCTAAGAGTATTTAGGCCGAAATTTTTTTTGTTTGCTTATTCTTTAGTATAATGGGTATTTAAAATGAAGATAAAATGGAACGAGAATGGATGTATGAGAGGTTGGATAGAGATACTAAAAAAGAAAGATTCGAGTTTGTAACAGGTGTGAAATAATTTTTTACTTAAGCAAAACAACAACTTAAATTTAAGAGAAGTAAAGCAAGCAATAAGGTGTATATGTGCATAGTGTAAGAATAAAGTCTATTTATTTGTGCAAGTACAAAAAATCTAAGTCCAAAGTGACTTACATGAGCTATGTAGATACAAAAGCGAAAAACCTCGACTTTGCTTTGTATGAATGACCAACCAATTTCAGCTTTCTCTTAGCTTCCAAGGTCATATGGAAAGAACTTAGTGATCTTGTTATTTGGAGGATAGATAATATGAACGTGCACATCTCTATATCCTATCAAATTGTCAAAGTTTAAGACCCTATAAGCATTTTATATCATCCTAAATTTGGCATTAATTTAGAAATTAAAAAATAAATCAATGCAATTAATGCATGTATTAAGTATTTATTTACATTATTTAATTCCTTAAATTCAACCCATTGGGTTGAATTTATCATTTTGCATAATTAATATATTAATTTGACCTAATTTCGTTTATTTTATTTAATGAATTTTTGATATTTGAAGCTTCTGTCGCAACACTTTTATTTCCTCTCCTGATTGGTTAAGAGGTCAAGTAAGTACATGCTATATTTAATTGAATAATACTATTATATTTTTTTCAAAATCAATCTTAATAATTTTTTATAATAGGTGAAAGGATTTAATGACTACCATACTTGTGTTTTTAATAATGAGTCCTTTAAGAAAAGTTAAAACTTAGAAACGCTACTCCATCATGTATTCAACTTTCGCATTTTCAAAGAAGAAAAGGATGAAGAAATCGATCTTCAATTAATAACTAAATCTGTGTGAACTCTATTGAAGGAGTCGCCTATAATGAAATAAACATTTAATTGTTATTAAATTAATAATTTAGATGATAAGGCTATAAACGTACATAGGAATATAAACTTGTGGACTCAAATCGAAATAAGAAATATCCAACATATGACCCATTTGCATGTAGGAAAATGAAAGGGCGCCACCGGGTGACACCCAATTTGGGCGCCAACCTCTCACATGGGGTGAGTGGGGACCCCATCAATTAAGAATGGTTGTGAGAGGGTGGCACCCAATTTAGGCGTCACCCGGTGGCGCTCTATCACTATCCTTTGCATGTATTAGCACATAATGTGAAGCAAGTTTATTTTGCTCCTTATACCTATTAGACAGAGGTTGTTAAATAACTAACTGGCTGATTAGTTTAATACCTTGAGTTATGCTCAAAACATATCATTCTCATGTTAAGTTCCCTCATTCTGAGTCCCTGGATCTTTCAATGTTGTGAGCCCCATCGATCTTCATGATTCTTCTTCTAATTATGTAACGTGGTTTCTTTGCCTACTATCATCCAAGATTCATAACCTTACGTTTTAAAGAAAGCTAGTTTTGGGAGTTTTGGAAGATAATCAAACATGGGAGATAGTACTGTTGCCTAATGGGAAGAAACCAATAATTGGTGTTAAAATGGATATTTAAAACAAAATACAAAGCAGATGGTAGTGTTTAAAGATATAAAGCAAGGTTAGTTGCAAAAGGCTACAACCAGTTGGACAAGATAAAGACACATTTTCACCTATGACTAAGTTTAGTACAGTAAAAGCCTTATTTGCACTTGGAGCAGCAAAATGGTGGACTTTGCTTCATCTAAACATTAATAGCGTCTTTTTTCCTGGATATTTTGATGAAGTGGTATACATTTTGCCATCTGAAAGTTATATGGTAAAGTCTGGAATGATATGCAGATTAAGAAAGTTTCTATATAGGCTGAAACAATAAAGAGTTGACCAAGTATCTGCAAAGTATTGGTTTCAAGCAGTCAAAATATGATTACATACTCATTATTTACAAGGTTTAATGCCTTCAACAACCATTCGTAGTAGCATTGGTCTATGTGGATGATGTACTTTTGTTAGAGACAAATGAAGTGCAGATTATTAATATCATACAAGGGTTAGGTTCAATGTTTAATCTCAAAGACCTAGGTCACATGAAGTAGTATTTTCTTGGCATGGAAATCTCAAGAAATGATTTTGGAATTATGATTAATCGGAGAAAGTACATTTTTGACATTCACAAAGACATTAAGATGGATAATTGTAATCCATTTTCTTTTCCCGACCAAGAGGACTGAAGTTATTTATTGATGAGGAAGACACTACAAGAAACACGCGATTTGAGACCGTTATTTTGAGACCGCCTAAAAAACGGTCGCAACATCTACTTTTAGAACAGCCTGATATTTATAGAAGATGAATCAGAAGATTGTTCTACCTCAATTCTTCTAGGTTTGTTATGTCATACTCAGTTTAACATCCCCCTATCTATTAAAAGAATAGGTGAACTCACAAATTTCCTCTCCAGAAAGCATCATTTTAAATAAAGAAACTATTAATAATTTTATTGTATTTAATAAGTAAGAAAATTAATATTTTAATGTATTTCATTATATAATTCTTTTCATTAAAATTAATCTTTTTATCAAATTATATAATTTTCACTAAACACTAAACTATATTATTTTAACTAAAATATAAATAATATAAAACTATAAAATATTAAATCTTTTATTGATACTATTATTTGAGAATGATTTGACTCATATTATGTTTAAACAAAGCTATTTATCGTTTTGATTAATTTCATGACAAAAAAATTGAGAGATTTTATAAATTGGAATCATTAGTTTCGTGGTATAAAAAATACTTTTACAAAAAAATACATTTAAGCACATTACTCAATTCTCTTGAATTAATTTTCAGTTTTAATTTATTTTTTCTCAAAACTAAATACAATAACGAGAAAAATGAACAATTACATTAACGAGATACAAGTACTATCTTACATTTCAATTTTACTCAGTTTTCTTGAATAATTTTACTTCAATTTTTTTTTTTCTCATATCAAAATATAATGACATGAAATATGAAAAATTAATGAGGTGTTAATTTAGCATGATTAAGTAATGAAAAGAATTATATAAGGAATTACATATGTTGGGTTCCTTATGTTGATGATAACATGCCCATTTGATTTGTGTCATCTTAGTTTACCTTTTCAGGTTTATTGATCATATCAAGCATGGATTAAGAAGTGTTGAAGTTGTTATTAATCCCATTGTATCAAGTCATGTGTCATCTAATGTACAAGCAAGAAAGTAGAGTATCTTAGAGTAATAGAAACAGTCCAGACGACTGTTGCTTTCACAAGTAAACAGCTGCTTGGATTATTGCCACAACTCGTAAAACTTGAAGTCCCGTTTTATCTTTCAAAAGCCTTTCACGTGACTCTTATTTTTCAAAGATAAAAATCAGATTTTTATTAAGGAGATGGTCTTCAATAAAGAGTGGTTTGAATCATTATTTTCAAAATGTTTCCTCTTTATGCAAATTCAACCCTTTGGCTCTTTAAGAAAACAAAGAATGCTTTTTGCCATTTTAGTGTTAACTTGTCATCATGTGACTTGTCTTTTCTCCCTTTGTTTTCTGAATTTGCATGAGCTTTTAAGGATATCTTTCAAACCATCTTTCCCTATTCTTACCTTTGCAAAAGAGCCCTCTTTGGTGCAAGTTTTGGGTGGTTGCTATTACCTTTCACATGTGAGGTCTTTGACCCTTCAAAACCCTAGCAACCCCTTCACTCACCTCCTCTATATAAACCGTGCCCCTCCTTCATAAAACTCAAGACTTTTCTGAATTAATTCTTCCATCTTTGCAAATTGTTTTTAAAACTCAAAAATCGTGTTTATTTGCAAAAACCTTTAAAAGTCTTCAAGTGTCTTCAAGTTGTTACAGTCGTGGCTACTGTTGCTTTTCTATACTAAACTCTCTTGCTTATGAATTGTTGATCTTGTAAAAGTTGTCCATCTCTATTCTTTGTTAAGAATGTGTTAGTGGAAACTTGATCCTATAACATTCTAAGTGTGTTAGTAGAGTTTAGGACGGAGTAGTCTTTAACTCTTGGCAACCGGAGTAGGTTGTGAGTTGGCAACCGGAGTAGGTTGCGAGTTAGTTTGTCATTAGAACGGAGTAGTTCTTGTACTAGCTTTACAACCGGAGTAGGTTGGTGTCTTTTATTGTAAGGGTCTTTTAGTTGTCGGAGTAGATCACTAAAAGAAAAGCAATAAAAAGGTAGATTGGACGTAGGCACTTGAGTATTTGCCGAACCAATTCAAAAATCTCGTGTTCATTGTTTTTACTTTATTTCCGCTGCAATTTACTTTGTTTGTTTTGCTTTGCTTAACCTTAGAAGTAACAGTTCATCATACTGTCGCATTTGGTCTGCAGTCATATTCCACAAACTGAGACAAATAGATACAGTCAGAACGATTGTTGCTTTCATACTTCAGTAGCAAACATTCATCGTGATACTTGTTCAATCTTTCAATATTATTCAAAGTATCTTCTCATCTGTTTTGTCCTCGTAACTCACTTTAATTCAATAAAGTTGGAGTTATAATTTTTTTTTTTTAAATAGTACCTAATTCACCCCCTCCCCCTCTTAGGTACTTGAATCCATAAACTCAACATTTGGTATCAGAGCCTCGTGCTCTTGATCGAGGCTAACCGCCTTAGAGTTTGATTCGTGGGTAATGGATTCCGAGAAACACTCCAAGATCCCGGTCTTTACCGGTTCGAATTTTGGATGGTGGAAACTCAAAATGGAACATTACATCAAAAGTATCGATTATCAATGTTGGAACATCATCCAAAATGGACCTCTTGCCATTGAGGAAACCGATATTCTTAACAGTTTCACCAAGACAAAAGAGGAAAGAAATTACAATGAGAACGACTTCAAGCTTGCCGAAAAGAATTCCAAAGCAATGTCGATTCTTCAACGTTGTGTTGGTGAGAGGGAAGTTAGTCGAATCTCCGGGTGTCCTACGGCAAAATCTATTTGGGATTCCCTTGTACTTGCATATGAAGGGACGTCCCAAGTAAGAAAACACCGTATTGACCTTCTCATGCAACAATATGAGATGTTTAGAATGTCAAAGGACGAGTCTTTAAATAGTTTCTCTTCACGTTTTTCTTGTATTATTAATGAGCTTAAAAGTCTAGGAAGGAATTTCGAGTCCGAGGACATCATTCGAAAAATCCTTCGTAGTCTAACCCCTAAATGGCAACCTAAAGTCACCGCCATAGAGGAAGCTAAAGACTTGTCAACCCTATCTCTTCATGAACTAATGGGATCACTAATGGCTCACGAGTTTAACCTCGATAAGCATTCTAGTGAGTCATCAAAGGGAAAGAGTCTCGCCCTCACATCTTCTCCAAGTGATGAAGAAGATGAGGAGGAAGACGATTTTGCTATGTTCACAAGGAACTTAGCCGGGTTGGTCAATGGACAAGGTAACAAAAGGTTCACTAATAATTACTCGAAAAAACGCTTTCCTAAGAAACGACCTACCTCCACCGTGGGATGCTTTAAATGTGGTGATAAAACTCATCAAATTAAAGAATGTCCCAAGTGGGAAGAAATCAAATCTAAGGAAAGAAGAGAAAAGGTTAAAAAGGACTATAAACAAAGAGTCATGAGTGCTATATGGGAAATGTCCGACTCCGAGGAAGATGAGGAACTCATCGAGGAGGAACTTGAGGCTAAAATGTGTCTTGCAAATCATGGTAAAGAAAAAGTCTCAAAAACCTCAAAACTTGAACACTTAAGATGCCTCATGGTTAACCCCGACGATTCCGACTCCGATTCCGACAACGAGGTAAATCATCTAAAGGCCAAGGCTAGAACTTACTCCAAAGAGAAAGTATGTAAGCTTCTTGACCAACTTTTTGATAAGTGTCGGTTTCAAAATGATAAACTCGAGGTAATGCAAAATGAGATTGAGGAAATTGCTCAAGAAAACTTTAATCTGAAAAATGAACTAAAAGCAACTGACTGCGTCACCGTCACTTCTGAGGCATATAATGAAGTTAAAAGAGTCAACAAGTTAAACAAACATTTGACTAAAGAACTAGAGCGTCTTAGGTTGACACCCACGAACGTCTCTGACCTTGAAAATGTCAACACTACCTTGGTGATGCAAGTTTCCTCACTAACCAAGGAACGTGATGATCTTTTGAAGGACAAAGATGCTCTTGAAAATGAGATCTATGACCTTGTAGTTGAAGTTGTAGACTTAAGAGAAACAGTGTCTAAGACTGTTGCTTCTGACCACGATTTGGACAAGTCTAAAAGAAAAAGTGAATGGTTGGAAAATGAAAACGAGTGTCTTAAGAGTGAGGTTGTTTGTCTCAAGAATGAAATAGAAGATCTCCATGATAGGCTTACTTTCTTTCAAAAAGGTATGCCCGAATGTAGCACTTCTAGGTCTTCTCCTCACCATAGATCCGATGAAGTCGTTGATCTAAACAAAAGACTTGACGAGATGACATCTAAATATGAAGAGTCCAAAGAAAGAATCATATATCTCGTGTCTAAACTCAACAACCACACCCATGACTTCATTGTTGAGAAAAGATTGTCCATAGAAAGTGTTAACAATGATGAACTTAAAAGAGAAAAGGAAAAGAATTTGCATCTTCTCTCACGTGTCAATGACTTGACCAATGAACTTGTTAATGCTAAGAACATTACTGAAAAATGGGAAGGAAGTCAAACCGTGTTAAACTTCCTCACGAATCAAACCGAGAAATGTGATAAAGTCGCTGGTTTGGGCTTCAAATGGAACAGTCGGTGATCACAGCATCCGAAGCCTAAAAACGATTTTAGAGGAAGGAAGTATGTAGGTCTTCCCGAATACATCATTTGCAATTATTGTGGTGACAATGGTCATGTTTTTAATGGATGTACAAAACGATTTGATGACATTGACAAGAATACCAAAACATTAAAAGAAATGAACATTAAGAAAGACACCACAAGTTATGTTGATCACAAAAAGGGACCCAAATTCATTTAAGTTCCTAAACTCAAAAACTAATTTTGTGTAGGGCTTGGTGAGAGGCGGCCGCAATTGGTACATGCCCATTTGATTTGTGTCATCTTAGTTTACCTTTTCAGGTTTATTGATCATATCAAGCATGGATTAAGAAGTGTTGAAGTTGTTATTAATCCCATTGTATCAAGTCATGTGTCATCTAATGTACAAGCAAGAAAGTAGAGTATCTTAGAGTAATAGAAACAGTCCAGACGACTGTTGCTTTCACAAGTAAACAGCTGCTTGGATTATTGCCACAACTCGTAAAACTTGAAGTCCCGTTTTATCTTTCAAAAGCCTTTCACGTGACTCTTATTTTTCAAAGATAAAAATCAGATTTTTATTAAGGAGATGGTCTTCAATAAAGAGTGGTTTGAATCATTATTTTCAAAATGTTTCCTCTTTATGCAAATTCAACCCTTTGGCTCTTTAAGAAAACAAAGAATGCTTTTTGCCATTTTAGTGTTAACTTGTCATCATGTGACTTGTCTTTTCTCCCTTTGTTTTCTGAATTTGCATGAGCTTTTAAGGATATCTTTCAAACCATCTTTCCCTATTCTTACCTTTGCAAAAGAGCCCTCTTTGGTGCAAGTTTTGGGTGGTTGCTATTACCCTTCACATGTGAGGTCTTTGACCCTTCAAAACCCTAGCAACCCCTTCACTCACCTCCTCTATATAAACCGTGCCCCTCCTTCATAAAACTCAAGACTTTTCTGAATTAATTCTTCCATCTTTGCAAATTGTTTTTAAAACTCAAAAATCGTGTTTATTTGCAAAAACCTTTAAAAGTCTTCAAGTGTCTTCAAGTTGTTACAGTCGTGGCTACTGTTGCTTTTCTATACTAAACTCTCTTGCTTATGAATTGTTGATCTTGTAAAAGTTGTCCATCTCTATTCTTTGTTAAGAATGTGTTAGTGGAAACTTGATCCTATAACATTCTAAGTGTGTTAGTAGAGTTTAGGACGGAGTAGTCTTTAACTCTTGGCAACCGGAGTAGGTTGTGAGTTGGCAACCGGAGTAGGTTGCGAGTTAGCTTGTCATAAGAACAGAGTAGTTCTTGTACTAGCTTTACAACCGGAGTAGGTTGGTGTCTTTTATTGTAAGGGTCTTTTAGTTGTCGGAGTAGATCACTAAAAGAAAAGCAATAAAAAGGTAGATTGGACGTAGGCACTTGAGTATTTGCCGAACCAATTCAAAAATCTCGTGTTCATTGTTTTTACTTTATTTCCGCTGCAATTTACTTTGTTTGTTTTGTTTTGCTTAACCTTAGAAGTAACAGTTCATCATACTATCGCATTTGGTCTGCAGTCATATTCCACAAACTGAGACAAATAGATACAGTCAGAACGATTGTTGCTTTCATACTTCAGTAGCAAACATTCATCGTGATACTTGTTCAATCTTTCAATATTATTCAAAGTATCTTCTCATCTCTTTTGTCCTCGTAACTCACTTTAATTCAATAAAGTTGGAGTTATAATTTTTTTTTTTTAAATAGTACCTAATTCACCCCCTCCCCCTCTTAGGTACTTGAATCCATAAACTCAACAACATAAATAAAAACATTATAAATACCACGTATTCATTGTGTGGGATTTAAACTAGTTTAAGTTAATCTATCAGTGAGCCAATACTCCCACATTTGCAGGCTGCCATTCAAGTCCTTTAAGTACATCAAAGGGACTCTTAATACAAGCCTATTTTAGAGTGCAAATTCTTACCTATCCCTAGCATCTTTTAAGGGGTGTTTGGTTCACCCAATATAGGTATGAGGTATGGGGTTGGAATTAACCAAACTCATACCATGTGTTTGTTTGACGAAAATGAAGGTTTCATACACATACCTCAAACCCATAAGGTATGGGTTTCTCATACCCATGGAGAGGGGTGGGTAAGAGATTGATACCCATGGTATCAAATTAAAATTAACAAAAAGTGATAAAAAAAATTATATCCTATTGTACAAAAATCTTTTTATATATTTATTTGGTTAAATTTTATCTACATGATTTATTAGTATTAAAAATTATTATTAAAAATATTGTATTTTGAAGATTTTTTTTGCTTTGTTGATTTTTAACCCCATATCACCCAAATTGAAACAAACATAAGGTATGAGGTATCAAGTTCCAACCCGATACCGCCGAAGTATGATTCCTGATTCCAAACTCATACCCACGAGGGAACCAAACGCGCCCTTAGTGATGTTGATTGAGGTCAATATGCTATCACATGCAAATTAATAAGTGAAAATTGCATACTTTTGGGAAATTCACTAATTTCCTGGAGCACAAATAAAGAAGCGGAGGATAGTAAGCAGAAGCTCAACAGGCAAAAAATCTGAATATAAAAGTCTTTCATATACTACTTCTGGAATGGTTTGGTTAGACAACATCTTGCTAGATGTGACAATCACAGTACCAAAGCCTGTTCCTCATTATTGTGATAACAAAGGTGTTGAACATCTTACACATAATCCAGTGTCTCATGAATGTACAAAACACTTGAGTATAGATAGAGAGAAACAACAAGATGGTATTTGATGACAACGCTTGTAAGATCAGGATTGCAGCTAGCTGACATGATGACTAAAGCATATGGTTCCGATTAACGTAAATTTCTAGAATCCAAGCTTGCATTAGTTGTAGTACCCTGAGTTAGTTAAGAATAAGTCGGTTTATGTTGATGTGTATATATATATCACAAAAACTTTGGAGAGACGGTCTCTCAGTAGCGTTGTAATCATGCTATTGCTCCTAAGCTCATCATTCTAGTAATACAAACACAAAGATACGGTTAAAATGGGTCGGTTCTGTATCGGTAAACTTGTGATTTAAAAACAGTATATGCGATACGATTTTTATCGGGTATAAAATTTTGCTCACCCCTCTAGTTCATATCAATGATGAGGAAGCATTAGATTTAGTTGCACTAGACTGAGGTGAACTCTGTTAGAAGTGTTAGAACTAGGGGTGTTAAGAGGTGCAAAACTAGACCGGAACGGACCGGGTCGGATGAAATCGCAGACGGGATAACCACCTACCCCAAGACCGGGGACCGGATCGGAATACTTTAGGTCTGGTTTTCCCGGGTTTGGAGCGGAACGATACTAATTTACAAGGTAAATTGAGTTTTATTTTTCAATGTGAACCGGAGATCGGTCACAATATTTTTTGGGACCCAGAGACGGAACTAGTATGTATTCGGTCTGGTCCTGACCGAACTAGCCGGTCCGGTCCACCTTTTTCACCCCTAGTTAGAACAATAAAGCATGTCACTAATTATGATAGAATACCGTGGAGGATGCTCGCCTCATCGCTGGTAAGGACATATATGTCCTTGACGCCACTCTTTCCGGCCTTGTTAAGGTTCGGTTCACTAAAATCGAGTGAGATCTGATTTCAACTACTCTTGGATACCAAGTCATTAGACGTCGTTTCTATCCTAATTGCTGGTAAAATGTACGGGAATGAAGAACTCAGTTTTTTCGTTGTTTTGGTCGATTTTTAAAAGTGGAGTGAGATAAATCAATTTCAGGGGAATACAAATACCTTTAATATGCAACTCCAAACACTTCTCTCTCTAAACAAATCCTCCCTCTTCTCTCTAGAAAAAAGAAAAAACCCTAAATCCCTAAATTGATCCGCCGCCTCTCCTTGCCATTCACCACCCCCCTTCTCCCTCTACCCATCGCCGGAGATGGGGTCATTCCTTGACCCATCTCCGGTGATTGTACACACCTTCTCTTAGCGGTGGTCCCCTGACTTCGATCATTTCTTGTTCAGATCGGTCTTTTCATCCCGTCTGTCCAGTGGGCTAGGCTGGCGGTTTCGCGTGGTTGTTCTGAGGTCGTTTCGTTCTGGGTTCCCTTGTCCTGTCATCGAAAGCGTCGCATGCGGTCAATGGGTGTTTTCCCTCTCCCTCGCCCCTTTCCCCACACCTGGTATGTTCCGGTGTCTTTTATGTCGGTTGTTGTTATGTCTAGTCGATGAGCATAGCTCATTTTGGTGGCTTTTTTCTGTTAATGGTGGTGATTTGGGGACGATCTGGTGTTTCCCCTCCCCCTCACCCCTCCCCCACCAGATCGGTCCTTTTTTCCCGGTTGTGTTTATGTCGGTCTGTTGCGGTTATGGTGGTTGTGTTGCATGTCTGCCGATGGTCCTGGGGGGTTCACTTGGAATTTGGAGTCTCAGTGGTCTAGTGTTTGGTTGGGTGTTGCATGTTTGCCGTGTCTTTCGGGGATGGTTTGTCGGGTCTGACTGTGTCTTGGTTGGAGTGGGGTTTTGTTTGCTGGGGTGCTCTTCTTTCTGTTTTGAGGTGTGTTGGGTAGGGTGGTTTTGGGTTTTTCGGCACTGGTGTTGGTTGGGGTCGGAGGCGGTGGTCTTCTCGTCTTTTGAATGGTGTTTCTCTTTAAATTATTGTCTTCCTTTTATCTCATAATAATCTCCTCCTATAGGAGTATTAGTCGTCTCTTTAGTGGTAAGCCAAGTCTCTTGAACGGTGTTGGTGTTGAGGTGCTTGTGTCTCCGGGGGTTTGTGTTACACATTGCACGTTGGATTTCTCAGTCTGTTTGTCCTATTCTTTCTACGTTCTTTTCGCAAGAGCGTAAGTACACCTTGTTATTATCACTCCGGCGTTTGTATGTATCGACGGTTTTTGGAGGTCTTACGCGTTAATGAAGATGATATCAATGCTCGTCACCAAGCTGCCGTCTCATGCCATTCTACCATCGCTAATCTTGCTAATCTTATTGTAGTAGCTTTCCTTTTATATAATAGTTATGTAATCTCGATGTATGGTTTTGTAATGCTAGATCTAGATGTCAAGGGTCTGGTGCTACCTAGTCGAGTAGCTTACTTTGTATTGGTTACAATAATGTAAGTTATTCACCTTCTGTCAAAAAAAAAAAACAAATACCTTTAATATTGAAATTGTCCGATTTTGAGCTTGTGTTTCACTTATAGCTCGCTTGGAAAGGAATTAATAATTACTAGAGTCAAGGTTATCCGGATCGGGATTGTACTTTGGATCAATGAAGTAGGTAGAATCGAATCGTAGGATCGTAAGATTCTACAAACTAACTAAATATAGTTTTTTATTTGGTAAAAACATAAAATTGAATATTAAAATACATATTTATATTTATTAATAGTTATCCATAAATTATTGATGATCAATAATTTTTGTGTCATTCTTATGAGCATGTTTCTATAACTTATTCAAGATTCAGATTTTACGATGTCATTATATAAAATATATAATTATTCTTTTATCAAGAAATCGGATCGTAGGATTGTAAGATCGTAGGATCATATTATGATCATACCTTTAGAAATTTTCAAACGAATAGGATCGTAAGATTCTACAACCATAATAGAATCGTAAGATCTAGGATCGGTAAAGCGTTTTTGGATAGTAAAATCGTAGAATCGTAGGATCGAATCGGGATTACGACAACAAATACTAGAGTTAGAGGTGGCAAACGGGTCAATTGGATCTGTTTCGGTTCGGGTTCTTTCGGATCGGGTTCTTTCGGTTTATCTTATTTTCGATTTCAGTTCGGTTCAACTCAGGTTGGATTCAGTTTTCAGTTTTAATCGGTTGTAGATATTTCGGATCGGTTCAGGTTCGAGTTGGGTCAATATCTGTGCAAATAAAGTTCGAGTCGGGTTAGTATCAGAGCAGATGAGATTCGAGTCAAGTCATAATCGGATCGGATGTCAAGGGATTAGGTCTTTATTCAAAACATTGGATATAATACGAATAATTTTTTTGAAAAAAATAATAAATAATATTTTTTTGTATAACTACGATATAATATTAATTCATTGACGTCAAATGGGTGACACTCATGTACAAAAAGACACCCCAGATGTGACGCCTACGTACATTCGGGTCATTTCGGGTTTTAATGTTCGGTTTCTGTCATCAATGTACGGGTTGAAATCAGTTTCGGTATATATCGGTTCGGATTAAAGCAATTCAGGTTGAAACAGTTCAGGTTCATTCGATTTTGGGTCTATTTCGGATATTACAAATTCGGTTCGATTTCGAATCAATTCAGGTCGATTCAGGTTTCGGGGTGAAGTTTGGTTATACCTTTCGGGTGTAAGGTCAAGTGTCGATTCAGGTATTTTCGATCGATTTTTCGGGTTCGGTATACTTTTGTCGGGTCTAACTAGAGTAATGGGGGCTAAACTAGAAGAAATGGGAGGAGAGAAGAAATTTTACATTCATATGGAGGTAATTTATTACTTGGGGAAGAAGGTAAGTAACTATTACTCGTTTAATGGAGGACTATTACACTATCTTCTTCCATTTTTCTCTCAACGCCCATCACCTTCCTCCATTTTTTAGTACATTTATATTTTATTACTTAAATAATTATTACTCTCATTTCAAACAAGCTCTTAAAGATGTTGAATTCCAAGCTATGGTCAATTACTGAGTTTGGGAGGTGTTCAATGAACCGTGTGAGAGGACTGAAATTTTAACCAATTGGTCTCCTTTGTGACGGGTTACCATTTATGGCGGATATTTAGTGAGATAAAATGGTAACAAAATGAGTTAATGGAGAAAGGGGACCACATGAATAGTGTTACAAAGAGAGAAAAAGTGGGTACTTTGTGAGGTAAAATGGTATCCGTCACTCAAAAGTGACGGATAGGTGCCGTTACAAACAAGAATTTGTGAATTTTAAATGGGATTGAGTGGCCTCTCTCACTTTGAAGGATAAAGTCGCCGCTAAATGTCACTTTGATATTGATGCGAATATAAAATTTGGTTGTGTGTGAATTGCAAACGCATGAATTATTAAAGTAGAAGACATGACTTTTTTAACCACTAGGTGATGCTTGCATTAGCATAATTCCGAAATATAAAATGCATTAATCAAACAAGAACCACCATACAATCAAGGGCTAAATTAATGAAACACACAAAATTATCGCAATAAAAAAAGACTTGGTCATGTATAAAAAAATACCACCATATCAATTTTACATCTCTCTAACTATAAGAAACTCAAGCATATAGCCCAACAAGAAACTCCAAAATTGTAAACATAGAGAACTACGGCTATAACGAGTCGAGCCGAATATGAGCTTAACCTTACTTACTTGCTAGTGCTTATAAGGCAAAACTCAAGCTCCAGGTGATGTTTAGTTCACCCGAGACTGAAAGAAATGCGTTTATTATCACACGCTTGCGAGCTTAATAAGAGTTCGAGCTTAACTCGAGCCAATATTATATTATTGTCAAATTATTGCTTTTTTCCTAGAATATTCTCTCGTAACTTGGGAGTTGAGTGTTATATATGAAAATATTGGGCAAATTTGTGAGAACATTTGATATACTGAAACAAATATATAAGCATGATAAGTACTGTTATAAGAAATATTGGGCAAATTTCAGGGGAATACAAATACCTTGACTATTGAAATTGTCCGATTTTGAGCATGTGTTTCACTTATGGCTCGGGATTGTACTTTGGATCAATGAAGTAGGTAGAGTCGAATCGTAGGATCGTAAGATTTTACAAACTAACTAAATATAGTCTTTTATTTGGTAAAAACTTAAAATTGAATATCAAAATACACACTCCCTCCTATTCTAGATAAATCTCCCTATTCATGGGGGCATTAGAATTAAAGAGAGGGATTAAAATAAGGTAAAGTATTGTAGTGGGGTTTGGTAATTGGAGAGAGTGAAGGTATTGTGAGGTATTATTGTGGGTGAGGTGATTAAAATAAGTATTGTTGTGGGGTAAGTTGATTAAAATAAGTATTGTTGTAGGGTAAAGTGGTTAAAATAAGTATAAAACTTTACTAAATAAGGAAATATGAAAAGTATTGTGAATAAATGAAAAAGGAAAGAGGGAAGTTTATGTAGAATAGGAGGGAGTATTTATTAATATTTATCCTTAAATTATTGATCAATAATTTTTGTGTCATTGTTATGATCATATTTCTATAAGTTATACAAGATTTAGATTTTACGATGTCATTATATAAAATATATAACTATTCTTTTATCATGAAATCGGATCGTAGGATTGTATGATCGTAGGATCATATTGTGATCTTACCTTTAGAAATTTTCAAACGAATAGGATAGTAATGTCAAGAATATTGCATAATATTATTTTATCTTATTGTTATTTAGTTATTATCTCCTCCTTAGTTCTCTCCATAATAAGTACCTAGTCTATCCTCTAATTATGCTAACATATCTTTGTAATCTTTGAACGTATCTTTGTATTGTGGCCAATGCTTCTAGGTTAGGGTTTATAGTTGCATATACATGTATTATATATATCTTGTATTCATGCCTTTTTAATACATACAATAATTATTCAATCATTCATATTCTCACATGGTATCAGGAATTATTGATCCTTTACCTCGCTTCCCTCGTACTCTCTGATTTTCCGTCCTCACGACAACATGAGCAAAGAACTCACGATCCCCAACAAAGACGACACGACAAATCCGCTTACCTTTCTCAACTTCAACAATTGCATTCAACTCAAAGACGCTCAAACATATCGACAATGGGAATTCCAAATTCGCTCCATTCTTAATGGTCTCGATTTGTTTCCGTACTTGGACGGCAGCCTCCCTCCACCTCCGTCAACCATCAAAGTCAACCCCGTTCGACCCGATACCAAAGTCACCACAACCCCCAACCCAGCCTACTCCACATGGTATCGTCAAGATAAACTCCTCATTGGAGCTCTTACCGGTACCCTCACTTCCAGTGTTGCGTCCCTTATCATTGATACCAAGACCTCTCACGAGGCTTGGAAAATTCTCACCCGTACCTATGCTAACCCTTCTCGAGGGCATATCCTTCAACTCAAAGATCGCCTCGAGTCTATTTCCCACACCGATCAGTCCATCACCGACTATGTGCATGCTATTAAATCGTGCACAGACGGCCTTAAACAATTAGGCAAACCCGTCGACCCCGAACACATTACTGACAAAATTCTTCGTGGTCTCAACCCCGACCTTTACAAATCGATTATGGATGCTGTTCGCGCTCGTGATTCTCCCATCTCATTTGATGATCTTCACGAGAAACTCATCCAACACGAATTATCTCTTAAATACACAAAAACCATTGCCACCACCACCTTTAATCCGTCTGCTCACCCCGCCTATTCTCGCAACAACAATTACACCAACAACGACAATCGTCAACCATATCAACCCCGTCGACCCTACACACTCAGTATCCCCAACTCCGATGCCAATACTAAGCCTGCCACTAAGCCCAACCTGTACAAAGGCCGATGTCATTACTGCGATACAGTCGGTCACGTTGCCTCCGACTGCCCCGACTTTAAGAAAGACTACCCGAATGTTGTTTTCCCCACCCGCAATCGCCAAAATCGATCCACCCCTCAAGCCAACACAGCCACCTATCAACCCGCATCCTCACCCAAACCTTGGCTCGTTGACACCGGCGCTTCCCACCACATCACAAACGACCTCAACACCCTTGCTCTCCACACTGCCTATGAAGGACCCGATGATTTAATCATCGGTGACGGCTCTTCTCTTCCTATATCGCACATAGGTTCATTCTCACTCACTACTCCCTCCTCTACTCTCTCCTTTACTAATGTTCTTTATGTTCCTACTATTTCTCGTAACTTGTTTTCTGTTTCTCAATTTTGTTCCGATAATAAAGCTATTGCAACTTTCTCACACAACTCTTTCTCTATAAAGGCAATCTCGACGGGAGCGGTTCTTCTGCAAGGCCGCCTCAATGATGGGACATACGAATGGTGTCCTGCTTCGATCCACGCACACCCCGCTGTCACCACCTCCTCTCCGCATTGGCATCACAAGCTTGGTCACCCGAATGATGCCACATTAAAGCTTTTAAATTCGCAATTTCAATTCCGTATTTCTCATTTTCCGTCATGTACTCCATGCTTAATGAATAAAAGTCACAAGCTTCCGTTTCATACGTCTACTCTTACCTCTACTGCCCCCCTCAAACTCATATACTCTGATGTGTGGACGGCTCCACTCTTATCTCATGATTCTTTCAAATACTATCTGATATTTATTGATCACTTTACTCATTACATATGGCTTTACCCAATTAAAAATAAATCCGACATTATCACTGTTTTTAATCGCTTCAAAGCTATTGTCAAAAAATTCTTTAATTTACCAATTAAACAATTTTATTCGGATAATGGAGGTGAGTTTACTAAATTAACTCCTTCTTTACTCGAGAACGGTGTATCTCATCTCACCTCTCCGCCTCACACACCCGAACACAACGGTTTTGCGGAACGAAGACATCGTCATATCGTCGAAACCGGATTATCTCTCCTCACTCACGCTAATATGCCTACATCCTACTGGTCTCACGCATTCACTACTGCAGTCTATCTAATAAACCGCCTCCCGTCCACCACACTCCAAAACGAATCCCCCTACTTTCGTTTATTTCATCAACATCCGAATTATAATAAACTACGAAATTTCGGGTGTCTCTGTTTCCCTTGGCTCCGTCCCTACGCCCAACACAAACTAGACACTCGTTCCACTCCCTGTATTTTTATAGGTTACTCCAATACACAGTCAACTTATTTGTGTCTTGACCCGGCCACCAGTCGCATCTATACCTCGCGTCATGTCCGTTTTGTTGAGAATGAATTCCCCTTCTCTACTCTGTCCTCCAGCCAATCGTCCCTTACCATGGACTCCAACACATGGTGCACTTTATCTATTCCTCTTCTCACTCCTTCTATCAACCCCACCACTGCCCCTGAACCACCAGAAACGCAGCCACAACCGCCACCTGACTCCCCTCCCTCTCCTACTTCCCCGTCCTCTGCTGTAAACATCCACGACCCTCCCATAATCCCTACCACGAGCCCTTCCTCTCCTCGTGACTCCCCGTCCCCACCACCCCCACCCCCTCACCATGCCACCCGCCTCTCTCATAACATCCGTAAACCCAATCCACGATACGCCAAAGTAGCTGTCACCCAACCTTCCACACGCACCCATCTAACACCCAACACCGTCAAAAAGGCGCTAGTTGACCCCCAGTGGAGGGCTGCCATGATTGCGGAACACGAGGCAATACTACGGAATGAAACTTGGATTCTTATTCCCAAAACATCGACCCAAAATATTGTTGGTTGTAAGTGGGTTTTTCGAGTCAAATATAATCCCGATGGTACGCTTAAACAACAAAAAACACGGCTCGTAGGTAAAGGTTTTCATCAACGACCCGACATCGATTATTCGGAGACCTTTAGTCCCGTCATCAAACCCACAACAATGAGGCTCCTTCTTTCTCTCGCTGTCAACCAAAACTGGTCCATTCGTCAAATTGATATAAATAACGCTTTCCTTCAAGGTTCTCTCTCTGACACCGTTTACATGGCTCAACCGCCTGGCTTTATCGATCCCATGAAGCCTGATCATGTTTGCAAACTGGTCAAAGCAATCTATGGACTGAAACAAGCGCCTCGCGCTTGGTATGTCGAACTACGCACCTATCTTCTTCAATATGGTTTTTCCAACTCCGTATCTGACTCGTCCTTATTTATTTATAAACGTGCTTCAGTCCATCTCTTTGTATTGGTTTATGTCGATGACATTATCATCAGAGGTTCTAGTCCGTCTGAAATTCAACGATTTATCACCACTATCTCTAACCGGTTCTCTCTAAAAGATCTTGGTCCGCTTTCATACTTTCTCGGGATTGAGGTCACTCCTACTACCTCGGGTCTTCACCTAAATCAGTCCAAGTACCTCTCCGACCTTCTCACTCGCTATGACATGGCTGAAGCTCGCTCAGTTTCTACCCCGATGTCCACTGAAGTCGCTCTTATTAAACAACCAGATAAGCCCATTGAAGACGAGTACACATATCGTGCCATTGTTGGTAGTCTTCAATACTTGTCCTTAACTCGACCCGACATTGCATATTCTACGAATAGACTTGCTCAGTTTATCACGCATCCCACGAAAGATCATTGGGTTGCGTTGAAGCGTCTTCTTCGCTTTCTTAATGGTACCCTACATCATGGTATTCAACTCCACCGTTCCAGTCCCCTCTGTTTACACGCATTCTATGACGCTGATTTGGGTGGTGACACCAACAACTATGCCTCTACGACAGGTTATATAGTCTACCTTGGCCTTAATCCCGTGTCTTGGTCATCCAAGAAACAGCGTGCTGTCTCTCGTTCCTCAACCGAAGCTGAATTTCGCGCTGTCGTGGATACCACTGCTGAGGTCTTATGGCTTCGTTCCCTCTTGGCTGAGCTCGACATTTCTATCTCCAAGCCGCCAGCTCTATATTGCGACAACCTTGGTGCTACACATAACTCCGCAAACCCGATTTTTTATTCCCGTATGAAACACCTTGCCCTGTCTTTTCATTTCGTGCGTGAACAAGTTCAACGTGGTACTATTCGAGTTCAACACATTTCGGGTGACGATCAGCTAGCCGATGTTCTAACCAAGCCTCTTGCAAAGGCCCGCTTTCACTTGTTAACTTCCAAGATTGGCCTTACTCTTCGACGGTCCATCTTGCGGGAGCGTGTCAAGAATATTGCATAATATTATTTTATCTTATTGTTATTTAGTTATTATCTTCTCCTTATTTCTCTCTATAATAAGTACCTAGTCTATCCTCTAATTATGCTAACATATCTTTGTAATCTTTGAACGTATCTTTGTATTGTGACCAATGCTTCTAGGTTAGGGTTTATAGCTGCATATACATGTACTATATATATCTTGTATTCATGCCTTGTTAATACATACAATAATTATTCAATCATTCATATTCTCACAAGTAAGATTCTAAAACTATAATAGAATCGTAAGATCTAGGATCGATAAAGCGTTTTTGGATGGTAAAATCGTAGAATTGTAGGATCGAATCGGGATTATGACAACAGAGACTAGAGTAATGGGGGCTAAACTAGAAGAAATGGGAGGAGAGAAGAAATATTACATTCATATGGAGGTAATTCATTACTTGGAGAAGGAGGTTAATGGAGGACTATTACACCATCTTCTTCCATTTTTCTCTCCAACGCCATCACCTCCGTCAATTTTTTAGAACATTTATGTTTTATTACTTAAATAATTCTCTCTCATTTTAAACTAGCTCTTAAAGAGGTTGTATTTCAGGCTATGGTCAACACTAAAACTTGGGAGAGACGGTCTCTCATTAAGTTATTGAGAGACCAGTCTTTCGTACCCTTTTATTTGTATTTCGTACCTCTTTTATTGTTGACCGTGACATAGTAATTTCGTACCTATTTACATAATAAATGTACCTATTTAATCATAAATCATGATTTGTACCTATTTTATTATCTTTAGTACCACCTTTTCTTAAAATTGTACAATAATCTCTCAATAAAGCTTATTAAAAGACCGTCTCTCAGGAGACCTACCCCTATGGTCAATTACTGAGTTTGGGAAGTGTTCAATGAACCGTGTGAGAGGACTGAAATTTTAACTGGGATAGAATGGCCTCTCTCACTTTGAGGGAGGAAGTCGCCGCTAAATGTCACTTTGATATTGATGCCAATATAAAATTTGGCTGTGTGTGAATTGCAAACGCATGAAATTATTAAAGTAGAAGACATGACTTTTTTAACCACTAGGGCCCTGTTCTTTTGGATTTAAAGTCACTCAATATAAGTTAACTTTAGATTCTATAAGTTCAGTTCAGTTCAGTTCAGATCCTATAAGTTTAGTTCAGATTCTATAAGTTCAGTTCAGTTCAGATCCTATAAGTTCAGTTCAGTTCAGTTCAGATCATATAAGTTAAGTTAAGTTCAGTTCAGATCCTATAAGTTCAGTTCAGTTCAGATCAGATAAGTCCAAAAAAACAGGGCCTAGGTAATACTTGCATTAGCATAATTCCGAATTATAAAATGCTTTAATCAAACAAGAACCACCATACAATCAGGGCCTAAATTAATGAAACACACAAAATTATCGCAATAAAAAAAGACTTGGTCATGTATAAAAAAATACCACCATATCAATTTCACATCTCTCTAACTATAAGAAACTCAAGCATATAGCCCAACAAGAAACTCCAAAATTGTAAATATAGAGAACTACGGCTATAACGAGTCGAGCCGAATATGAGCTTAACCTTACTTGCTAGTGCTTATAAGGCAAAACTCAAGCTCCAGGTGATGTTTAGTTCACCCGAGACTGAAAGAAATGCGTTTATTATCACAAGCTTGCGAGCTTAATAAGAGTTCTAGCTTAATTCGAGCCTATATTATATTATTGTCAAATTATTGCTTTTTTCCTAGAATATTTTCTCGTAACTTGGGAGTCGAGTGTTATATATGAAAATATTGGGCAAATTTGTGAGAACATTTGATATAGTGAAACAAATATATAAGCATGATAAGTACTGTTATAAGAAAAAGAGCATGATATTATATAAGTATCGGCTATCGCACAATCAAGTTCCAATTTTGAGTCGCTCGTGAGCTTTTCGAGCTGAGTTATTAGTAACTCGGCTTGCCTCGTTAATTTCTCGAGGTAAGTTCGAACTCGTTGAGTACACACAAAGCGAGCTTTGATTGAATTTCAGCAGAGCGAAGCTCAAACATCCCGCCTCATTATCTGCCCTATACTGACCCATAATTAAAGGGGAAACACATTAAAACTTACCACCCACTTAATGAATCTTTTCTTATCAATGTGCCCCTCCTTGTTGAACAAGTCTCGTAACGGAAGATTATTCACTTCTTCTCCTGGAATGAACCTTCTAAGGTCAGATCTCTCTATGTATCTGGAAATACAAAAGTAATGCTTGTTAGAGTATATAATATATTGCTTGAAAAATTCACAAAAAATTAAACATAAGAAACAGACGACAACTCGTCAACGAGTCTGATTTGTGACGGTCTTACATGTCAGACCATCGCAATTTTATATACTCCCTTATTCCGGTCATTTGTTTACTCTGGTTTTGACCACAAAGATCAAGAAAAGCGGGGGGACCATTTGTGGTAGTTGTTAGTGAATAAGTGGTGGACCATAATGAATATGTATGATCAAATTAAACCTAAAACCTTTTCCATATATAAAAAGGTAAATAAATGACGACACCAAATATATTCACAGTTATAGAGTTGAGTGGTTGATCTCACGTGAAAAGACTCTCTCATAAGTTAATGTGGATCGACTTACTGCTCATTCTTATTTTTCTTGTCAATGACATTATAGAATGTTTTAACAGCCGCGGCAATATCAGCCTCTTCACTAGTAAGCTCCATATCATCTAACTCCATCCCTCCAACCACATCTTGATTGACCATGCTTGAAATTCTCGGAAGCCCGGAACGTGTCACTAAACGGAACAACAGCTCCATATCCATGGAATGGGTTTTCTTTTTCGCCATACCAAAAATGGGATTCATAGGATCTACCTTTTTCTCCGTTGGTGCACTAGTATACTCCGTAAAGCTTACTTGACTAATACAACTCTCCACCTTACTTAGTTTTCGATCAAAATCGATCAAAGGACGCTCCGAGAGCGCCTGGATCACATAATGATGAAATACAGCCTCTTGTAACCTATCAAAGAACCTATTATAGTGGAATGAAGATTCCAATATCTTGATGAAAGTAGTTTTCAATAACCATAGAAAAGACCCAATAAGAAATGTAACCAAGGTCATGGTGATAAACTTAAGCACACTTTTCGACTTATGTGTTTTCATCACTTGAGGTTTCAACAATAACAACCAAGTCGAAAGTACGCCACCAATCCAAATAAATACCACAATATTATATTTCAACGCATAAGTGAAATACAACGCCTTTTTTTTGTGAAAGAAAATTTTACTCTCCATCAAATACACGATCAAATTCACAAACCATCTACTTATTAACAACCCTGATAAAGTTACCATGACAAGTACAACCCATTTCCAAACTTGCACACCAAAAATTAATTTACCCTTCAACTTTTTGACAAGTAAACTTGTAAGCAAACATGCCAAGATTAACAAGAAAACAAGCAATTGAACTGGGAATTTGATAGCCCTTCGCCGACGAGGTTTTATTTTTCGGTAAATCTCATCGTCATCATCAACATCAACATCATTACTGTCCAGTACAGGTGAGTGTTGATCAAATCTAGTTTTGGACCTATTAAATGTCCTTCTCTTTGACAAGGTCGAATCAAGAGGTGGGTGTTTGGGACTTCCATTGGTTGAACCCAAATTGGAAATTTCATCAGGAGATTGGCAAGCAATATTTGTGGGATTTGGCTCAAATTCACTGCTTTCTGAACCCAAATCAATTTTAACTGCATCTTCCACTTGCTTTTCTTTGTTTCCTTTGTTGGGATTCATTGTAATGAAAAGAAGATTAAATCTTTAAGCAGGTTTTTAGAATGACTATATTATTGCATGAAAGTTTGTCATTTGAGTTTGATTAATATACCCATACCACTCGTCAATCACTCCAATTTCGTACATTTAAATAATACTAAGTAAAATACTCTCTCCGCCCCGTTAATTTGTTTATCTTTCATGTTTCCATAAAACGAAGCAAAGATGAGGGACCAATTAAGTAGATTGAGTATGGAGAATCAAATCACTCATCAAAAGCATTTCTAAAATAGAATGATAAACAATTGACTGAGACACATCAAAATGAAATAGGTAAACAAATGACCGAAAAAAAATGAGTATATTTTAACCAAACTAATTTAGAACCCGTGCAAAGTTGTACGAGCGTATATAAATAATTATACAAATTTTATGATTACAGTATTATTGTATTAATAGATGGAACATTATCATGTACAAATAATTTATATTATTACAAGAGATGTGATGTAATTAAAAATATACTTAAATGAATTGTATGACAAATACAAACGAACGATTATAACAATGTTAAGCATTTAATGTCTAACGCAAATTATTCTCTTTAATCACGATAATATCGTTATATCCAAGTGAGCACTCTATTTTTTTTTTTTGCCCTATATTGTCCTTCGAACTATCAAGCAAATATAAAAAACAATTATACTTGTTAGTTTATTTATTAACAAATCTAAATTAAATATGTTGAGCTCTTATAAGTTCAGTAAGTACCCATCTTTTATAAGTTCAACTCCTACAAATTCAAATTAGAAAAGTTAAGCTTAGACCTTGTAACATCAACTTGACCAAATTAACAACCCGAGGCCCGGAATTGACATGAACTACAACACCCGAATGACATCCGAAACCTGAATTCACCCGATCCGGGACCCAACGCGAAATGACCTGATCCGAAACCACTCAACCCGAAAATAACTCGATAAAACATAAACGTAACCGATCCAAAAAGACTTGAAATGATTTTTTCTCTCCTAATCATTGTTCTGAAAATGACCCGGCCCGCCTGGCCCGACCCACAAACCTTAAACAAACTTGTAATCCGAAATGACCTACTCGACCCAAACTAACACGAAAATATGTCAATCCCGAAATGACCCCGACCCGGCTTATCCGTTTGTCGGATCTAGTATTTAAGCTCTTATATGTGCGATAAGCTTTTATATATTCAGTTTAGAAAAGTTAAGCTCTTATAAGTTGAGTTTAGAAAATTTAAGCAAACTTAACTTTAAAAGAGTAGGACCTTAAATCAGCATATTGGTTAACATATTCTAAAATAGGAATATTACTTCATTTTACAATGACAATAATAATCTACTACTTACCGAAAACTGTAACTAATTCTGCTTATCAAAACATGTTTTATAATAAAATATGTCATTTATAATAATATGCCTTTTTAATATATTTATGATAAAAGTAATCCGCTAATTTAATTATCAATTGTTTTTTTTTTTCGAACTTGTGCTTATTGTTAAACTAGTAACGTAGTTAACTTATAAAAACGAAAAAGCACAGTAAGTATTAAATATGTCTTTGAAATTTTCTACATGCATTTGCCATATTCTTTTCCCTTCAGTATTCCGTTTTTATTGTTTAATTAATAACATGTACTCTAAGGGTATATGTTATTAAATCAAATGTCCAGATGAACTAAAAAAATGTGAAATAGCTAAAAAAAATATTTAACAGATGCGACATGATAATAAGAAATATTATACTCCATATTTTTTAAATGTACAAAAAAATATGTTTGGCTTTTTGCAATACAAAAGGTAAAAGTATCACTATTGATACAACTACTACATATATCAATTGACATTAGTTAAGTAAAATTTGCAAATTCCGAATTTCACTTCAAAATGATACTTATTATTTTTGAAAATCTAATTGTTGTTTGTTTGTTTTTTTTTTTTTTTTTTTTTTTTTTACTTTGGTTAAGAAAAATAATAAACATAAGTTTGGGAAGTTTCAAAATGCTATAAATCAAATAATATCAGTAAATTTGGTCGATCTGTACATTTTAGGAATGTTCATGTATAATTTTTAGAAAGAATTAAAAAAAGAATTAGATTTATAATTTGTGAAGTTAGGAGGAAAATCTAAATTAAACATTGAATGTGGGATTGACACTGGCATAATGGTTTCTCTATTATACATTTATATAGAATAGAATATAGATATCGATGTACCGAAAATCGAGTAATATATAACTAATATAGATCCCGTGTAGTGCATGAACGTTATATAACGGTTTTTTTTTGGGTTTTTCTATATAGTACCCTCGTGTTATCCGAAATTCTACTTGGTACCCCTGCATTTTAAAAATCATCAATGGTACCCCTAAGTTTTATTAGTAATTCTCAGCCGTACCCTTTTAAATTTTTCCGTCACCTTGGCTCCGTTAAGTGGGTATGTGTTATCTGAAATTCTACATGGTACCCCTGCATTTTAAAAATCATCAATGGTACCCCTAAGTTTTATTAGTAATTCTCAGTACCCTTTTAAATTTTTCCGTCACCTTGGCTCCGTTAAGTGGGTATGTGGCATGCTGATGTGGCTTTTTATTAACACGAATTTGCATTATGCCTTGTTATTCTTCTCATCATCCCCAACCTCCCTTAATCACCATTATGGGTATGTGGCATGCTGATGTGGCTTTTTATTAACACGAATTTGCATTATGCCTTGTTATTCTTCTCATCATCCCCAACCTCCCTTAATCACCATTAAATTAGATATGAACATCACTCCTACCCGAGCAAAACCCAAATTCATTTTCACATTCACCATCATCATTCTTTTTCACAAACTAATTTCACCCTCATTGTCGCCATTGCTTCCTTCAATTTCTTACACTACAACAAATAAGGTAATTGGCGATCATATAAGGCGACTGAGAACAGTCGCCATTAAGAATAAAGCGACTAAGGCCCGTCGCCCGCACTTCGTAGCTAGGTTTAGTCGCTTTTGGCGACAGACTTAAATCGCCAATTTTGGCGACTGAATTTTTTTAAAGCGGGCGACAGAAACTCGTCGCCAAAATTGGCGACTGTGTTGGGTCGCCAATTTAGCGACTGTCATCAGTCGCCTTTTTTCAAGCCACGTCACCTCCAAATTAATGTGTTTTCTGATATTGGTTTCTTTCTCTTTCCACTCCTTTTATTACCCTTCTTCCCCTTCAAAACAATATTTCCTTCACTTGTCTCATATCTATCCCTTTGACATTTCTTACATTTGTCAAGCAAAGCATCATCTTTCCAAAAAAGCATACATCCTTTAGGACATACATCAATCTTTTCATGTGGAAGTTGAAGACCTTTGACCACTTTCTTGGTATTATAGAAATTTCGGGTCATAACATTATTATCGGGTATAACATACTCAACCAACGTAGCAATACTATCAACGGCTTTAAATGGCATATTATACTCACATTTTAAAGAAACTATCCTGGATGCAACTTGTAACAATGGCATTCTACTCCCCTCATATAAGGTTTTTTCGGAAGCACTTAGCATGTCAAAAAAGGATTTTGCTCTTGGGTTTGGTTGTTCTTCATCAATCATTGGTACACGGTCGTCATTAATGAAATCATTAGACTGAAAGGCATCAAGTACCATTTCTCTATATGGGTTCTCATTTTGTTGGATTTGAGGCTCTTCGGGATAATATTTTTCTCCATGGGAGATCCAATTGTAGTAGTTTGGAAAAAAATCATTTGTAACAAGATGCTCTTCTACTTCAATGTCAAATAAATATTTTAAGTTTTTACATTTAGTACAAGGACACCTAAGTTTATGTTGTTCCAAATCATATGAATCTTGACATCTAGCAAATTCAATAAATCCACGAACTCCCTTTACAAATCTAGCGATAGGACGTTTCTTCTTATCTACTCTTTCTTCGTACATCCAAATACGTTCGGATCTCTTCATTTTAATCTATAAGCAATATATAGCAAACTAACCATTTTAAATAATAATATTTAATTTCAACAAAAAAAGCAATGGTTATCTCATCCTCCATTTTATGCTAATTTCAAGATTTCAATTGGGTCCTTATCACTCCAACCTAAACCCATCAATGTACATTTCAAGTCACTAGCAAACACACATTTGTGAATTATTAATGAGAAAAAAATTCGGCAGCAATTCCCCTTAGTTCTCCAAATACACAATGTGGAAAAGATACATATTCCACATATGTATTCAGAGAACATTGGAGAAAATTGCAACCAAATTCTTTTCTCATTAATAAAATCACAACTATGTGTTTACTACCTAAGTGACTTGAAACGTACAAAGACAGTCCCAAAATGAGGACTATTCAAGAATTGCTCCTAATGAGTAATTCTTGAATGGGTACTAGGTCATTATATATTAAACAAGTTGTCAAAATTATAAGGCAAATTTATACAATCCCCTAATCAAATGACATTACTAATTTAACAAATTTATACATCATGCTCATTCTAACTTAATTTCGTTAATTATAAGACAAATTTATACAATCCTAACATTATACTAACTTCATAAAACTATACTACCTTCAACAATACTACTTCAATATTACTAAAACTAAGTTACTACCTTCAATAATACTAATATTATCAAGATAACCTTCAATTACATCCCCTAATCAAATCACATTACTAATTTAACAAAAACCCCAATTTCTATCCCTAACTCAAATTAATTAACAAAAATACTAATTAAATTACAACTACATACATTAATAAGCATCACTAATGTATAAATTACAACTAGATACTAAATAAGCATCACAACTTAAACAAAATATGAAGGATTGAAGTAATTAAATCAATTTGAGTCGAAAACAAACCTTTATTAAAAAGAAAAACAAAGGGTCGGTAGTGTTGTGGTGATGTGGTGTGCGGATGGCCGCGGCGAGTGGTGGCGTCCGGTGGTCGTTGTAGTTGGTGGTGGCGTCGGGTTGTCGGGTTTCTTGGCGATTTTTTTTTTTTGGTTGATGATAGAATGAATGAGGGACGGGGTGAAGAAACTGGCAAAAAAAAAATTAACAGGCTATTAGCGACCGTTTTTGGTCGCCAAATTGGCGACGGGTATTGGTCGCCAAATTTGGCGACTGTTTTCGGTCGCCAAATTGGATAATATTCGGTCGCCCTTGGATTTCATACGGATTTTTGGATAAAAAGCTATAGTCGCCAAATTGGCGACGGGTATTGGTCGCCCGAGTTTTTTTTTCTGTCGCCAAATTGGCGACTGTAGCATGTCTGTCGCCTTTGTCTTGTTTTCTTGTAGTGTTAATTGAACTTTTGTTTTCTCAATAAATTATTATATACATTTGCCACAACCACCAAATATCTACAAATTCAGCTTCACACAACCTCCAATTTATCCCCGAATCCCCTCTCCATCGTAAAAGCGCACAATCACACCTCATATTCCGCTAACTCGCTAAGCCCCTAACCACCATTGTAGTAGTTCTTCTGCCTTTTTTCAACTCACGGCCACCGTCCTGATATCAATTCATCCAGGATCGACGACCCATAAAGCTTACATATTCAATTAGATCTATTGATTTTGATATTGGGCATGTCCGTAGTAGGGGTTGAGTTGAATAAGCAATCTTGCATGACTGTCGCGAAGAAAGTCATGATTTAAGGTGATGGTGGTGACATTATAGGAAGGAGCCATAGTTTGATTTGGTGCGTATTTTTGATGGTTGGTTGATTGAAGTGGAGATCTTTAGACTTTATGGATCCATATTAGTGTTTAGTGCCATGTCAAGAAGAAAATGAAGCCACATCAACACTTAGCATGCCACATACCCAGTTAACGGAGCAAGGTGACGGAAAAATTTAAAAGGGTCACGGCTGAGAATTACAAATAAAACTTAGGGGTACCATTGATGATTTTTAAAATGCGGGGGCACCACGTAGAATTTCGGATAACACGAGGGTACTATATAGAAAAACCCTTTTTTTTTTTATTTTTTTTTTAAGTTTTACTTGTAGATTGAACAACATCATAACTAGCCAAAAAAATAGAGGAATTAGATATCAATTAGTAGACTATACATCACTTGTATACAACTGGTTTCCTCAACAAAAAAAAATTGTATACACCTAAACTCTAATCTCATCCATGACTAAATTTTTTAAGGTATAGAAAATCGCAACATTTATATTTCTTTAATTTATGATTTTTTTTTATAAAATTAGGATCTTTCAATATATATATATATATATATATATATATATATATATATATATATATATATATATATATATATATATATATATATATATATATATAAAAAAAGCTGGTTGAAACACTGTGAATGCAACACGTGTCAACCCAGCATTAAGTACGAGTATTAGTTACAGCTGAACATTAAATATAAACATAATAAATGCAGCATAAATCTTAGTAAATATTAATTATAATTTAATAAATTTTATTATAAAATTATATTAAATAATTACGTTGATTTGATTCTAACTTTATTAAAAAAAATATTTTGATAAAAATTCTAAATTGTAAATAAAAACGTTCATTGCAAAAAATGCTTTCAATCGAGTATACTTTTCATTATATTTATTAACATTATTTGATATGTAGAGATGATTAAAGTGAGCATCTTACAATGTTTCACATTTACGTAAAAAATATTTTGAGAAAGTTATAAAACTTAGACCATTAATTTTATTAAGAAAAATATATTTTAAAGAGTCATTGTATATATTAAAAAAAAACTTTTAAAAAAAAACTACTAAGATATAAGTTTTTATAGTGTGGGAACGAAAAAACTATATTGCGACGAAATGAATACATATGGGATTTTGAGAGGTTTAAATACTGTGATAACGAGTATGTATGTACACAGTAATCACGAATGAGTTTGAATAATTAAAAGAAAAGTAATGATTATTAAGTAATATAATATTATATAGGGTTTTTATACGTGCTACCCCGTGTTTCTTCGCATTCTACGTGATACCCCTATATTTTTGAAAATATAAGTGGTATCCCTAAATGTAGTAAAATGTTCTAAAAATACCCAATCTACTAAAAATCACGTTTAAATATGTTATATTTTGTAAAGAAAATATGTTTACAATTGAGTAGACGATGTTTATGTTAATGACATGACAAATTATTGCCAAAAAAATCAATAAAAAATGTATAAATTAAACATTCTAAAGAGGCGGATTAGAGCATTTTCGGTATTAATTTTAAGATGTTTTTATCATGTTTAGGGGTACCACGGGTATTTTTGAAAAGCGAGGGGTATCACATAGAATTCGAATAAGTACAAGGGTATCATGTAGAAAAACCCTATTATATAAATAACATGAAAAAGTAAAATACACATTAGATTTTTCTTTAATATCTTTAGTTAAATATGTATACGTCAAGAACAAAACATTAGTTATGACTAACTAGATATTACCTTTATTTAAATATTTTATACGTTATCTTATAAAAATGATATTTGAGAAAATTCAACCTATTTTATTTACGGTAAACTCTTAAACATCGTTATATATAGTTGTTAAAAAAAACAAAAGGTGCAAATTTCTGATAGATATGTTTGACACATAGCACATGTAAGACACAACCAAAACATTTGAATAAGTTTAGTTTGGGCCATATATGTTTGATACATAAATATCAAACGTTATACATACAAAATTAAAAATTGCATAAAATTATATTCACATCATTTTGAATAAATCTTTTAACTGATTTGGAACATAACGTATCGTGAAATGATATTGTTCCGGGTGTAATTCCAGAGCAGTTATAAGTTACCACCCGTGGCTTGTAGAATGATGTCTTGAGTTGGATCCCTCGTCTCTATCGTTCCTCTCGGCCTCTCCTGCAACAATGAACGAACTGAGGGCTTGGCTTTGTGCCAAGCGTACTCACTCCGACGCTCAAGTCAGTAAACTTAGAGGGATAAGTTGTTATTACTTGGCTTGGGATGTATTGTAGAGAGATAAGGAAGATATTACCAGGTGAATAGTGATTCTTAGGTTAATTTATGGATCCTTTCCTCAATGAAGGTTGAGGAGTATTTATAGACTTTCATCTTTTGTCACGTAGTGGCCAAGTGGCTAGCAGGTGGAAAGACCGTTCTACCCTCGGCCGATGGACCTATGGCAGGCCGGCCGAGGGTCTTGGATATGAGTACGCGGATATGTGTCCCTGGTGGTTGCCAGTTGCCGAGACCCCAGTGACAGCCGATGGGTTGCATCGGCTAGACTGTCTAAGTCGTTGACTTTGCTGTGGATATCCTTGACCTTGCTCAATATGTTGACTTGGTCAGCGGTGCAGAATATGCCCCATCAATTTGCCCCCAGCGTAGTCTATGCCGTGGTATGGGCTCCGATGCATGCTGAGCGTATATTCTGCGAAAGTAATTTCTGAAACTTTTCTGTATTGGCTTCTTCTATCTCGGCCTGGTTCTTATTAGGCCGTACCATATATATCCCCCCTCCGCATGGATGTGTAAAGGGCATCCGATGTGGAAGAGAAGGTGACGCTGGCCGAGACCAGGGTTGAGAGTGCCGATTGTTTTTGATTGCCCCCAGGCCGGTGCTTCCTAGCTTGGTTGATCATGTGGCCGGCGGAGAGCAGATACCTAGGAATTTGTTGAGGAAGATGAATGGGCGAAGAGAGGTGAAGGGGCGTGTTGAAGACGCTTGATCACTTTTGCATTGATTGACGTTTGACTGTTGCGACGATTGACTTTCCATGGTTGCATGTCTGACACGTGTCTGTTAGCTGATTGGCTGGCGCTTCATGGGCTGTTCTCTGATTGGTCCTTCTTCATGGGCTTTTCCCTATAAATAGGGCAGTTATTCCGTGAAATTGGCCACCAATTTCATTCTCCAAAATTTTCTTCTCTCTAAACTTTCAAGGGCTTCTTTGTCTTCTAATTTTCAGAATTTGTTACTCCGGCGAG
Source organism: Silene latifolia (assembly GCF_048544455.1). NCBI lineage: Eukaryota > Viridiplantae > Streptophyta > Magnoliopsida > Caryophyllales > Caryophyllaceae > Silene > Silene latifolia. The sequence goes on from NC_133536.1 coordinate 167,807,685, forward strand.
TGTTTTTCTTCAAGGTAAACAAATAAATTTCCTTTCTTATTTTGTTAAATAATCATTGCTATCATGTCTTCTGCTGACGCTGGGACTAGCGCTTCTGCGCCGGGGGGTTCCCCGTCGCGTCTTGATGAGGAGGAGAAGCTAGACGCCATCCCGATAAGGTCTGGGGGCCCTAGGTCTCCTTCTCCTGAAGTTGATCCTCAAATTTTGGAGGAATGGGAGGACGACGATGATGTCGATGATGACGCAGACGATTTTGGTGATGATGCTGAAAAGGCTCGTCCTAATGAGGGGAGGCGATGACGTTATGGATCACGGCGACGCCTGTAAGGTCCGCCTTGACCGTGCTTGGACCCATAAGTTCGCCAGCTGTTCCGGCGAGAAATTTTTCGAGGGCCATTTTTCCTTTGGTAGGGGATACAAAATTGTTATCCCTGAGGAGGGTCAGGCCGTCTGTTGCCCTCCACCGGGCTACACCGGCGTATATATGCGGCACTTGGAGTACGGGCTCCGGTTCCCGCTGAATGAGTACGTTATGGCCATCATTAGGGCCATGAACGTTGCTGTTGCCCAACTGCACCCGTTGGCTATGAGGACCATAGTCGGCTTTGTCTGGCTTTGTCTCTTCAAGGGAGAGGCCCCAACGGTGAATTTATTCCGCCGGCTTCATCATCTCCGGCCATCAATCTCTGGCCGCGTCGGATGGTACAATGTGCAGACGGAGCAGGGTTATGTCTCTGTTGACAAACTTACTTCTTGCAAGGACTGGAAAGATCGGTGGGTGTATGTTAAGGTGCCGGATGACTATCCGCTGCCCCGCTCCTTTCAGCACCAAGTTAATTTGCGGTGTGAGACTAAGGCGGAGCACGACAGATGGGTCACCCGGAAAAAGCTCAAGATGGATGCCGGCAAGGTCCCTCTTAAGGAGGATGAGAAGCTGGCGATGAGGCTCTTTGAGGCGGACAAGAGTGGGGTGCCGAAAAGATGGATTCCCCCAACGCAGATCATCCTCCAGGACGAGCCGCTCTGCCATATCGGCCTCATATCGGCCCTAGCACAGGGTGAGTGGGGTCGGTGTGAGGCCCATCACCGCTCTCAATGTTCATGTTTCTCGAACTTCGATTTATTTCTTCTACTTAACTCTTGCTTTGTTTTCTTCGCAGACCACTTTGGACCGGACCTGTCTGAGGATATCCTCTGGAGAATGGGGCTGCACAAAGATAAAACCGTTGCTAACTTGCATCCCAAGGCTCTAACCCATGACCGCAGGACGTCGCCGAATGATCTCATGGATCAGCAGCTGAAGAGCTTGAATGTGGTGGAGGCCCAGGCGAAGGTTGTTAGTAACATGCCGCGCCACACGCGAAAAACAAAGTCTTCGGCGGCGATGGCGTCGGCATCAGTTCCACCTCCCATTCCTCCTGTTCAGAAGGCAACGGTGGAGATCGTTGATATAACCAATGGGGAGGACTCTGATGAGGAGGGGTCTCCCCTTGTCCGTAAGAGAAAGGGGACAACCTCTACCGCTGTCGTTGCTTCTGCTGCTGGTGAGGAAACGCGTCCTCCGGCCAAGAAGGCCAAGCATGGTACTGATCTATTCTGTGGCTCAGTTTTAGCCGGTTCATTAGGCGCTGCTGATGACGGGCTCTCTGGCATGTCTATGCATGTTGATATTGATGCTTTCGTTAAATTTTGCAGATCAGCCGCTGTCGGCCGTCGCTCTTAATGAGCAGCAAGTGGAGGAGAAACCCGCGCAGGCTGGTGATCATAACGTCACCATTGACTCTTCATCCCGAAGGCTTCCCCCTCCCGATCGCAGTCGGTGATCGAAACGTCACCACCGACTCTTCATCCCGACTTCCCCCCCCCGCAGTCAGTGGTGATCGAAACGTCACCACCGACCCTTCATCCCGAAGGCTCCCCTCCCGCCTTGTAGCGGAAAGCGCGAGGTTGATCGAGGAGTCGGCGAGATGGAACGAGCCGACCGGTGCTCGTATTATAGAGCGAGGAGAAGGCCGTGGCTCGGTCCCGCTCTTGAGCTTAATGCCACTAAGAAGGTGGCCGCGAAGGCGAGGCCGGATCTCCTCAATGAGCGAGAGGCTTAGGGGAGATGCTTTGAGAAAGCGCTCTTGGGCGAGAGAAAACTCGGGAGGACGCTGAAAAGGAGGTCCTTCTTTGAGAGAGCCAAGGCCGAGGCTGCTGCGGCCGAAGTTGCAAAGCTGCTGGAGAAGTGTAACCTTGTACAGAGGCACGACGACCTTTATTTCCAGCAGAGGAATGAATTTAGGGGCAAATTTCAGATCCAGGGGAAGGTGATTCGGAGCAAAGAGGCCATTATTAGACAAAAGGAGGAGGACATTGAGATGCTCCAAACCGTCATGCTCCCTAACATGTGCACCGAATTCCGGGATCTGGCCGAAGAAGCTGCCAGGGAAGTGATTGAGGAGCTCTTCCCTCTTGCTGGTTCCTTTCCGTGGGGCAAATTTGATGAGCTGTTTGACGATAAGCTCGAAGCTAAGGAGAAAGCCGTGGAGGAGAAGGCCAAGGAGGCGGTGAGGGTGAAGATAGAGAAAGAGGCGGCCGCGGAGAGTGCAGCCCTTGCTGAGAAGGCTAAGGCGGCGAAGGAGGAAGCCGAGAGGGCAAGGGCAGCTGAGGCTGCCGAGGCTGCTGAAGCTGAGGCTGCTAAGAACGCCGCTGGGTTGCCCATCGAAGAAGATGTTGCTACCGCTGCTGATGGCAAGCAGCAACAGGTATAGGGAGACGGACGGTCGTCACCAGGCTCACCCGGCGTCTCGGATAGCTTCAGCTGTTCGGGGGCCAATTATTAAGCCTTCCCTCCCTGCCATTTTTGGCGCTTCAAATGATACCTGTAATCTTTTGATTTTCTTTTCCTTGTATTTTGTACAACTTTGGTAGGTTGTGTTTTGGCTTATCCTTATGGGGACGGCCGTCGTCTGTATTCTCCTCACTTGTAACTTATCATTTTTAATAAGAGTCCGTTTCTTTTGTCTTCGGCTTGGCCGAGGTCTTTACCTCACTTTGAGTTTCCTTGCGCTAATAGTTGAGCGTATCAACTGTACTTAGCATCTTTACTTTGCCTCTGGCTTGGCCGAGGTCTTTTTTCGTCTTCGTCTGAGTTGCATTTTTGTTTCCGCCTCGTCCTGGCCGAGGCAGTCAAGAGTGCACATCCCAACTGTGTTTAAACGCTTTTAAGGCGTTTTGATCGTTTCTGCGAGTATCAACTGCGCTGGCCGTAACTGCCGCGGCGTCTGCTTCCTGAGGGTGATTGCCGCTCTTGTCGGTGTGACAGTGTGAGCCAGCGTCTGCTTATTGGTAATGACGGCCGCTCTTGTCGATGTGACAGTGTGAGCTGGCGTCTTATTTCTTGATGACGGCCGTGGCGTCTACCACTTGGAGTGACTGCGACGGCGTCTACCTCTTGGGGTGACTGCCGTGGCGTCTACTACTTGGGGTGACTGCGACGGCGCCTGCTTCTTTATGGAGACTACCGCTCTTGTCGGTGTGACAGTGTGAGCTGGCGTCTATTTCTTGATGACGGCCGTGGCGTCTACCACTTGGAGTGACTGCGACGGCGTCAAACCTCTTGGGGTGACTGCCGTGGCGTCTACTACTTGGGGTGACTGCGACGGCGCCTGCTTCTTTATGGAGACTACCGCTCTTGTCGGTGTGACAGTGTGAGCTGGCGTCTATTTCTTGATGACGGTGGCCGTGGCGTCTACCACTTGGAGTGACTGCGACGGCGTCAAACCTCTTGGGGTGACTGCCGTGGCGTCTACTACTTGGGGTGACTGCGACGGCGCCTACTTCTTTGTGGAGACTACCGCTCTTGTCGGTGTGACAGTGTGAGCCGGCGCCTTCTTCCTGTTAATGACTGCCGCTCTTGTCGATGTGACAGTGTGAGCTGGCGTCTATTTCTTGATGATGATGGCCGTGGCGTCTACCACTTGGAGTGACTGCGACGGCGCTTGCTTCTTTATGGAGGCTACCGCTCTTGTCGGTGTGACAGTGTGAGCCGGCGCCTTCTTCCTGTTAATGACTGATGGGGAAAAAATGGACACTTTGATGGAAGACTTGGACGATTTTTCATTAGGTATAAACATGCGTTGGGGTGCCCACAGCTATTTTGGACACCTCCGCCGCTATACAAAGTTTTCCCGAGATTACCAACGTTCTAATGGCTCATCAAAGGCACACCTTCCCAGTCAGCCGCTAGTTGCATCCATGAGGTCGCCCTCCTGTTGTAAGGACGGACTTTTTCCTTTCTCTGACTTCTTTGCCACTTTGAGGGATTGCATGTTGCATCCTCTGGCAGCTATCTGGACGTTGACCACCTCGTCCTTCTCGTCCTTGGAAACGAGCTTATGCGCTTCCCCCTGGTCCGAGACATACATCAGTGTTAGGGCCCGGATGGACATCACTGCGTCGGCCTCGCTCAGTGTGACTCGGCCTATGAGAACGTTGTAGGCGAACGAGCCGTCAATGACCACGAACTCGGCTAGGACATTCTTAGCCGCATTCCCTTCGCCGAACATCATAGGCAGTCTGATCGACCCCAGTGGTACCAGGCCGGCCCCAGAGAAGCTGTATAGTGGATTGGTGCAGGGGCTTAAGTCCTTGACTTTCAGACCGAGGCTGAGGAAGCACTCCCTGAACATGATGTTCGTGTAGGCGCTGTGTGTCAATCGGCACCTCTTGACCAGGTGGTTGGATATGTCCAAATTGACTACAAGTGGGTCGCTGTGAGGAGCGATGACTCCTTCGTAGTCCTTCCTTCCAATAGTCATATCCGGGATGTTGGAAGCGGGGATCGCTGTGTTGGGCACAAAGTTGATGGCCTGATATAGCTCGTTCAGGTGCCATTTGTGCCCATGAGCGGACCCTCCGTTCTCGTTGCCCCCGATGACAACATGGATCACTCCTATTCGTTCGAAGACGGATTTCTTATCTGAACTGCCGGCGTCAGTGTTTTGGCTTTTGGCAACGTACTTGCGAGGCTCCCCTTCCGGATCGCTCTTCAATGGCATTCTTCGAGATGCCGGCTTGTCGATAGGTGACCGGTGTGGCCGTGGTACTCACAGTACTGGCTCGTGTCACCGTCTCCCTTCGGCTTGGGGGGCCTTTCCCACTTCTGGCCCTCGTTTTTGCTCAGGGCGAAAACCTCGGCGGCCGATACGACAAGGGGGGTTTTATCATTATACCGCTTCTGGTGGTACGTCCCCGAACTCCACCCGGCGCCCGTCGAGTCCTGTTTCCTGGCAGATTTATCAGACCGTGACCTATTATTGTCACGGCGTCTTTCACCAGACCGTGACCGATTATTGTCACGGCGTCCTTCATCCGGGTTGTCCTCCCGGCGGCTCTTCTTTTCTGAGGGTTTGTCCTCGCTAGGGCCTACCCAGGTTTTGTGGTAGTCCTCCACTTTAATGGCTTGATCAGCCAATTTCCTGGCGGCGTCCAAGGTCAGGCCGCCGCTTTTGATGAGCTCGTCTTTTAGGTATCCCCTTGGGAGGCCTTTCATCAGCGCGAAGGCTGCCAGCTCGCTGTTCAGCTCACGAATTTGCTGAACCTTGGCGTCGAACCTCTTCACATAACTTCGGAGAGACTCGCCTCCCTCTTGTCTGATAGTCAGGAGGTCCGATGTCTCCACGGCCCTCCTCTTGTTGCAGGAATACTGGGCTAGGAACGTGTCCTTTAGGTCGGCGTAACAGTATACCGACCCGTCGGGTAGCCCCTTGTACCAACTCTGTGCCATCCCATGCAGTGTCGTTGGGAAGATTCGGCACCAAACCTCATCAGGTTGCTCCCATACTGACATGTGAGACTCGTAAGCCTCGACGTGGTCGGTCGGGTCACCATCCCCATTGTATGCTATAGGTGGTAACTTCAGCTTAGTCGGCACGGGGTATCTAGGACGTAGGCGCCGAGGGGGTCGTCGACCACATGTCGGACGACACGCGGCGATCGGCTCCTCGCATTCCTAGTCCGGCTTCTCTCCTCGTAGCGAGAAGGACTTCTCCTCCGACCCTGGTTAGTCGGGCTTCTTCTCCAACTCTGACGAGTTGGGCTTCTTTCGCTCCTCTGGGGTGTGCCTCGTTCGTGCCGCGGCGACGCTGTCTTCTCACGAGTGCGAGAAGGACTTAGGTCTACCACGACCACTTTGGGCTCCTCCGGTGTCTTGACAGGGTCAGCTTCTCCTAATGCTCCATTCAAGTTTCTTGGGGTCACGTTTCGGGCCCTGTTCTCCTGGACGGTTTCCGCCGCTCTTGTCGGCGTGACAGTGTGAGCCGGCGTACTCCCAATTAGGTCCAGGAGCATCTTCAGTTTTGCTGCGTCAACCACATGCCCCATGATGGTGACCTGGTCGGCAGGGCAAATGAGTGTCTGGTATTATTGGCATCCCGTACTCCGGTTGAATCGCTTGACCGGCGGAGGGTTGCACAACTCCAGATTTGTGGACGGTATCATCTTGGTAGAATTCGGTTTCGTCAGTCACGAATACCTCTTGTTGTTTCGACATCTTCTTAGCTCTTGGGGTGGGTTTTTTGTGTGTATTTTTTGTTTGGGAATGAATGTGACTAGTTTCTAGTGTCTTTCCCCACAGACGGCGCCAATTGTTCCGGGTGTAATTCCAGAGCAGTTATAAGTTACCACCCGTGGCTTGTAGAATGATGTCTTGAGTTGGATCCCTCGTCTCTATCATTCCTCTCGGCCTCTCCTGCAACAATGAACGAACTGAGGGCTTGGCTTTGTGCCAAGCGTACTCACTCCGACGCTCAAGTCAGTAAACTTAGAGGGATAAGTTGTTATTACTTGGCTAGGGATGTATTGTAGAGAGATAAGGAAGATATTACCAGGTGAATAGTGATTCTTAGGTTAATTTATGGATCCTTTCTTCAATGAAGGTTGAGGAGTATTTATAGACTTTCATCTTTTGTCACGTAGTGGCCAAGTGGCCAAGTGGCTAGCAGGTGGAAAGACCGTTCTACCCTCGGCCGATGGACCTATGGCAGGCCGGCCGAGGGTCTTGGATATGAGTACGCGGATATGTGTCCCGCCGGCCGGTTGCCGTGCCGAGACCCCAGTGTGACAGTATGGGTTGCATCGGCTAGATTGTCTAAGTCGTTGACTTTGCTGTGGATATCCTTGACCTTGCTCAATATGTTGACTTGGTCAGCGGTGCAGAATATGCCCCATCAGATATAATTTGATACCTTAATGTTGGTTGTTGCATTATTCGAATAAATTTTATTTTAATTAATGTGATAATTTGATCAGTTACAATTTGTTTTTTTGTAAAACGTTGATCATGCGTAATTAACTATAACTTAGTATTAATTTTAATTAAAATTATATGTATTTTATTTTAAAACACTGAACTTAAACCTAAAAAAATAAAATTTGAGAAAAAAATTTAATTTATTTTTATTTATAGGTAAAAATATTAAAGGTTCCCAAAAAAGCCAGACCTGTCTCTGTGGCTGACTTTAGACCAATTGCGTGTTGCAATGTGGTCTATAAGATTATTTCAAAAGTTATATGCAACAGATTGGCTGGTGTCTTGCCTAGTATTGTGAGTGACACCCAGAGTGCTTTCATTAAAGGCCGGGATATTGTGGATAACATTTTAATATGTCATGATCTTGTCAGGCTGTATCAAAGGAAGGCTTGTTCACCTCGATGTATTATGAAGGTGGACCTGAAAAAAGCGTATGATTCAGTGGAATGGTGTTTTATTGAGCAAATGTTGACTGCACTAAACTTCCCTCCTAAAATGGTTCAATGGATTATGGTCTGTGTGTCTACCCCCTGGTTCACTTTGTCTATCAATGGGTCCAACTTTGGCTATTTCCCAGGCAAGAGGGGGATAAGACAAGGGGATCCCATGTCTCCCTTGCTTTTCACCCTTTGTATGGAATACTTGAGCGAAATCCTCCAGAAGTCACAAACTAGAGTTGAGTTTAATTACCATCCTCTCTGCAGAGCTCTGAAACTAACTCATTAGTGCTTTGCTGATGACCTGTTGCTTTTTAGTAGAGGTGACAGGATGTCTATTAAGGTCATCCTCAGGGCATTTGCCACTTTCTCAAGTGCCTCTGGGTTGGACATGAATAAGGAGAAATCTGACATATACTTTAATGGTATGCAACATGGTGAGATTGAGCATATTCTGAATATTTCTGGATTCAGTCCTGGGGTTTTGCCATTCAGGTACCTTGGCATCCCAATTTCTTGCAAAAGAATGGGTATAGGTGACTGTACCAGACTTGTGGAAAAGGTGGTTGCTAGAATTAGAGGATGGGGAGCCAAAAAACTGAGTTATGCAGGTAGATTGGTACTCATTAAGGCTGTCTTAACACAATTGCATACCTATTGGACTCGGATTTTTATTGTTCCAGATCCACATCATAGATCGAATTGAGGGGATTTGTAGGAATTATTTGTGGTCCGGATCTCAACAATACCTTAGAACCCCCACTTTGCTTGGGAAAAGATTTGCGAGAAAAGAAGGAGGGGGGGCTGGGCATTGTGAACTCTAGACATTGGAACACTGCCATGATAGCTAAGTATACTGGTTGGTTAGCTACTAAATCTGACCACCTCTGGATCAGGTGGGTAGATCATATTTATATGAAAGGTAGAGGTTGGTTTGACTATTGTCCCACAGCCAATACTAGTTGGACATGGCGTAAAATCACAAAGTTAAGGACCAAGTGAAGCTGGGTTTCTCTAATGGGATATGGAATTGCACTCAGGGTGAGTATAATGTGGCTAGTGGGTATAAATGGTTGATGGGTCAGCAACAACCTGTTCCTTGGTACCCGTTGATCTGGAGCAAGACTATCATTCCTAAGCATGCATTCATTGGGTGGCTGATAGTTCAAGAAAGGTTGCTCACTAAGGAAAGACTCCTTAAGTTTGGTGTTTTCAATGATGGATCGTGTGAATTCGCCAGGACCAGTTGGAAGATCATAGGCATTTATTGTATGAGTGTGCATTTAGCAAACAAGTCTTTGGGTGTTGTTATCTCGTTGGCTTGGTATCACCGTACCCGTGGACAGTGGTAGAGTGGTGGTTGCAATGGAGATGCTCCTCCTTGATGAAGAAAGCAGTTGTTTGTCTTTGCCATTGTAGCACTATGGTACTATATTTGGAATGCTAGGAATGTATGCAGGATTGAAGCTAAGGTCCTGTGTCCTAGATGGATAATTCAGAAGGTGAAATGTGACATTCAAGCTAGATGCAGGGACAGGGCTTGGGCGCTCAAAGTTCAGAAGTTTCCGTGGGAGCCAAGTTATGACTAGTCTTGTTAGTTGGGTGCTAATGCAACTGTATTTTTTGATTGGTGATGGTGTTTTGTAAGGAACAATTTTGATTATTATTAATATATTTTCACAGTTCACCAAAAAAAAAAAAAAAATATTAAAGGTTATATATGAATTATATTATTTTTCTTCAATTATAATAATAAAATTTTAAAACAGGCCGCACAAAGCGCGGGATACTACATAGTAATATTATAAAGTACAGATCCTACAAACTCCTATAAGGAAAACCAGAGTGGCCACCTCAAACCAAAAGAAAGACATCATATATAGCTAAACTACGGAGCTAAGCTATTATAACTTATAAGTGCCTTCATTGCCCTTAATCGTAAAAATACCAAATACTTGACCTTTCAAATGAGAGACGAGGAGGGACATCGGACAAGGTACATCCTGAAAAATCCTTTTATTTCTCTCAGCCCAAATAAGGTTACTATAAATAAGATGGTTATTTATTTAATCAAAAAAGTTTTCATCATTTTTGAAGAACAACTTATTAATGATTATGCAATAAATTACATGATCGGGAGGGGAATGAAATAATGAACTAGCAATTTTTATATACAAATTAAAAGGTTAGGTATTATTATTGGTGGTTGGTGTATGAGTGTATGACGGCCTGATGGGTCTTTGGCTTTATTAGTATTGTAGTAATTGTTTGTGATTGCTTAATTAAAGTAATGGTGGTGAGATGATGAACATAGTTATGAAATGATCCCCTAATGCTGTTGAATGCACTTCTTGCCTTTTCTTCTTTTTTAGAGTACTTAAGGTTGTACAAAAGGTTAGGTATTATTTTTGGTGGTTGGTGTATGATTGTATGATGGGTCTTTGGCTTTATTAGTATTGTAGTAATTTTACGTTGTGATTTATAATTAAAGTAGTAATGGTGTTATTTGAGATGATGAAGATAGTTATTAAATGATCACTTGCTTTTCTTTAATAGATAAGTTTTTCTTGACCCTGCCTCAACTTAAGATGAGAAAATATCATTTTTTTAATAGAGAGCGATCATTTAAAAATAAAATATTATATCTAATGTTGTCGCTTTTTAATATAAAATTGATGATAACATTTTATCAGGAAATATTTACATTTTATCGTAAAATAGTAATATTTTTATCCATTTTATTTCAGGGGGAAAAGGCCCATCTCGAACAAGAAATTTGCTTACCTTTGATTTTAGCACATAAAGTAAGGATAGGAGAGGTGTTAGAACTATACTTGGTTGATGATGCCATGTTTCCTTGTGATTTAATTGTGTGCTTCTTAGTTATACTTTGTAGCATATGAAGCTTTCAAGAATGATCAAGAGTGTGATGATTTGCTCATCAAAGATCAAGAAGTGTGTCTATGTGATCTTAGTTTAGTGTTGTAAGACGTACGAGTTCATTTTTTATTGCAACACTACACTGCCTATGCCACAGTGGTCGTCACTGTGACATACGTATGATCACTGCTTTTTAAATCATTTTGACAAACCTGATTTTGTTAAATCATTTTAATGGGTTATTGATTTCAGAAATCTTTTGAGCAAAACTTATGAGAGTAACATGCTTTATCATATTGAAATATCTAAGCTTTTTGGGTTCAAAGATGTACATATGTTTTTCCTTTAATAAAGGAACTTTGTTGTGATACCACGGTTTTCAGGGTCTTGTTACTCGGTCGAATAGAGCTAACTCGGCTGAGTAAAACGTCGTGTGTTTTCTGGACAGGCTACTGTCCAGAAACACTCGGCCGAGTAGTGTAATACTCGGTCGAGTAGGAGGTACTCGACCGAGTACTCTCAGTACTTGACCGAGTAACCGGTCTGACGGGATTTATTTTCGCGGTTTGGTTAAGGATGATTAAAGTTTATAAATCGTGTTTTACAGTTTCACTTTTCATTTTTACCAAAACCTAATTACATTCTACGTTCTCTAATCATCCTTAATCACTCCCAAAGTCTTTGATCGTTCGTGAGTCTTTATTCATCTCTCTCGCGTCGGTTTCGTCGGTAAGTCTCTAAGTTCCATATCTTTGGTTTGGTATTTTCTTTTAGGGTTTTACCCTAGTGTTGAGAATTGGGGAAAAGGGCGATTGCATGTTTGTGATTAGATTATTGTGGTTATTGTTAGGTGAAGGATTTGTAGAGAGTTTTTCTAGCTTTCGCTGTAGACTCGTATTCGGATCAGTGCTAAGGTAGGGTTTCCCTACTCAGTTGTCTGTTTAATTGATCTAAGATGAATAATTGTATTGATGGCATGATTGATATCGTAATTGGAATTGTCTTTCTTGGTTGTTGGAATTGTTGTTGCTTGTCTACGTTGGTGAGGTGCGTCCTTGGATGAGTGGAGTCATTTTCGGGAATGGCTTCACGCCTTTGATTCGCCCCTTGTGGTTCCCGTCACAAAGTGGGATGTGCACATTAATGGATATAGGTTGTTGCTCATTGCGATGAGCGGGGCTTAGGCGGGCATGGCTGTGGTCCTCCACTGGCGGTTAGGATTACCTGTCGCGGTGGGTAATCTGGCAGGACTACAGACTTAAGTGCATAGCCGAATATGTGATATGATTGGAGTTGGAGAACGGTTGTTCAGTTGTTTGCCTTGGTTGTTTCTTTACGATTAACTTATCTTGATTATTCAGTTGACTGGCCCCGTTGTGTTTTGTAAAACTGTGGTGATACATTCGGGGATGGTGAGCAGACTGTGACAGGTGATGAGTACCTTTAGTTGCGGGGACAAGGATGAGGATGTCATCACTTTGAGTCTAGCTTCCGATGTTACGAGTTTAGATACTTTGATTTTGGTTGTATTGAGATTTATAAACTTTACTTTGGTTTTCAATTGAGACGATGTATTCACTATACTTTATACTTTAATAATTTTTCTTGAATGGTTATTTTTGATATACTTAGCCCTGGCAACCGGGATGGTAACATCTTCATATTTTAGAGTGGTCCTTGGTAAGACAGCTTGATATGTGGGGGTGTTACAAAGTGGTATCAGAGCGACGATTTTAGAACCTAAAACCAATGAACCAAATGAACATAGGGAGTCTAATTAAAATGAACCCGGGTAGGAGTTGTTTGGAGCTACTGCAAATGCTTGGTAGGCGTCCCGAAGTCGCATTTAGGCCCTTACAACTTTGAGCCGGTCACCATGGGAGTGTCTTGGGAATTGTTATTTGTTGAAGTATGTGTGTTTCATATATAAACATATATGTGTCCTTTGTGAAGTTGTTGGATGGAAAAAGAGAGTGATTGCATATATTGAGCATTGTGGTGTTTGACATGTGTATATATGTTATTAATT